>NC_092639.1:66329219-66541719 GCF_039555335.1 Amphiura filiformis
TTGTCAAATCTCCCTGATTGCAACAGGAAATCTCCCTTTTTTCAAGATTCAAATGTTGGCAGCTCTGCATTACTGCAGTTGTGAGAATAAATTTCCTGGATTAATATATTTGCAAATAATCAAACCTGTTTACAAGTTCAAATGCTGTTACTATACCATTTTGCACCCTGATGTGGCAGTGATGTCAGTGCAGCTATAATCTCTAGTGTTTGCTCAAAGCATGGACATCACATCTGCCTCAACGCTTTGACGTCACTGCCACATCAGGTTGAAATAAATGAAGACTGTTTTCCCAAAAATACTCTTGTTTTGTTGTCATCAGGCAAATATTATTTATACCATCTGCAATAAATAAGCATTCATGCTCATGCATTATGCAAGTTTCAACATGGAGGGTAACAACTTCTGCAATGCTCATATCAATACAACCATATGACACAATCTGGTCCATGGGGCCAAAGGAGGCATTTTTGAAAATTGAGTATCAAATTTGCCGCCTTGAGCCCCCATGGACCAGATCGAGTCCCATATTTTATTCAGACATTGCAATGAGATACATGTACACATTGTTTGACAAGACTGTCTGCAGACTTTCACAAAGTATCAAGAAACTGATTGTAATAAGTCAAAGTTTGCAGACAATCTTGTGAAACATCTGGTACCAAGTATGCTTTTGCTCTCTGTATATCATTGGATGCATATCACTAGCTGTATATTAGAAAGCGTTAGATTTTCAGCCAGGCTGTCATCTTGACAACTTCGCTGGCAGAGGAGGTTTGTGGATATGAATGCAATGATACCAATAACTCTTATCTAGAAACATTGCAACTTTTATTCTAAAATACCTCTTTAATAGTTACATTTTGATTTAAACTGATACTTAAAGGATATTACTAAATTGCTCTGTAAAAGTAAAGTAAAAATGTGTGAGAAGTGGCAGATATCGGTAGATGTTTGGTGTAACTTACTCTAGAAACACTCCTTGATAGTCTAAATTGAGTAAAGTACTTGTGAGTGTAGACAATACAATTCTTACGTCGAACATCAATGGAGAAATGACATGATAATATAAAATGTGTGTATGGAAAGAATGCAAGCTTGAATGATAAATAATTTGTGTATTAAAGGTGTCTTCATAGTTCAATTGTAAGCAATGATTTTGACTTGACAATTGGATTGTGCACTTTCAACCAAGAGGATGAAGATCCTTTCAGATCAAATCAAATCAAATACTCCCTTAGGTGACAAAAACCCAGATTTTGTGTTTTGGGAGAATATATTTTTTATTGTTGTTGAAATCATGTAAAATCATGCAATTGATTGATTTTTCAGAACATTTTCCAAAATATGTTTGCAAAAAATCATCAAATTTTTGCCAGATTTTCAAGTTTCTGGTGATATTTTAGGGTCATTTTTCTGATTGACCGACTGACCCTGCTTGTAAAACAGCTGGCCTCATCGATTGTGATTGAGCTATGAAGTTGCCCAGATGTGTTGGATCAGTAAAACATTAATAAGTCTGTAAATGTAGTATGCTAAATGCTTTAAACCCAAAACTGTAAATCATATAATTATATAGGTATCCTTCCATTTCTGAAAAAATTAACCATTTTTCTCTTGTGTTTCTTTTTGTTTGCTCTCCACTTTTCTCGGTATTACAGCCGGAACAACGACCAACTGCAAGTGGGTTTGAGAGATGGGAATCGTCTATACCTGCGAAGCTACGCTCCTGATTGGTGGGTTGGGAAGCATGACTAGATCCAGCGAGCTGCTCAATCATTGTCAGTTTTTTTTGTCGTGTGCGTAAACGTGATCAGGATGCGAGTTTATGAGGTGATATATTTTGTAGTTGTAATGATGGCTTACGATGAAAATGATAGTTTACTACATTGTATGTTAGAACAAAGTGAACAGTACATGTACAGTATATTGACAAAAAAAAATAGTGTATTGGTACTTTATACTTGGAAACCTGTTGGGTATATATACCATCATTGTTTTTAAAGGTGTTAAAACAATTTTATTACCTACATCTATTTACATTTTATCGCTCTCTAGTTCCATAAGGCGGCTTAAAAGGGCATTTTGTGATCCACAGCATCATCCCCCCAACTTATACCATTGAAAACCTCTGGCTACATGTTTATATACAAAGCATTTCTTGCAGATTAATTCGTTTAGCAAAAATCGTGGAATTTGAATTACGTTCTGGTACACCAGAACAAAATTACAACACATTGTCTTTGGAGCAGTGTAATACACATAATCATGCATAACTCTCAAACGCAAAATCAGAATCAACTGAGATTTTGGGAATAAGCTTTTTTCGTGGATATCTAATGAAGCTTTCTCACCTCACCTCACCTTTCATCATATGGCTATATATAGCATGACCAAATCTGCAATCGCTTTTTCTCAAAATGGACATAAGGCCATGTGTTTCTGAGCCCTCTATTTGTTGCTGCATTGCACTATTTTGGGCAGCAAAGTTTATTAGGAAGTTCTCTTCCTTTGAAGCCTATGATATGATATAAGTCAGGTGTTGATATGTTTTGTAAGAAACAAAAGAACACCAAAGTATGAATGTGTGTACTTGTGTAAAATATACAATCAATTTTAACTTGGACTTACTTATTTTAATGCTCTGCATGCTAACCATAGACTTCAACATAAAAAGTTCAAGTTATGAGATATTTTCTCAAAATATCAAGAGCTATCCAAAGAACCACAGAACCAATACTAGGCTAGTTTGTACTCATTTTAATATCAATTTTCATGCTGATACCAAATATTATGGTCATGAAAATTTACAATTGTGAAATATTTGAATTTAAAAAAATTGAAACTTGTCGTCTGCAGTCGACGCCCGTGTGGAAAGTTAATGCCGTACTCAGTAGTAAGACAATTACATGTCTTTGCAGTTATGCATTATGGTGCTGATTATATGTTGATTTAAATCAATTACTGAAATTTTGTGTATAATACCAGAAGGAAAGTATTTTGCAGGGAAAAGGGCATTCAGTTACATGTCAGTGCCCAAATGCCTTGGTATTATTATGCTTCAGATGCATGAGGTTGGATATATCTGATGTGTCATTCAGTCAGTATAGCTAACTGTCAGTGAGCTGATGTAATTAATTTGCCACTCAGATCAAAACTTATACCGTAAATGTTCGCCTAATGGCGCTGTGGGCTCTCTTGACATAAACTGGAGTTTTAGACACAAACTGAAAGTGCCCTCCCATAACAATTCCACCAGTAAATAAGGGCACATACCCTTTATTCTTGTTGGGATGTATAGAGGAGGAAGCTCTCTATTTGTACATGAAATGAACCCCAAGGCAAAGGAGCCTATAGTAGGAATTCCACTTGAATGAACACAGTTTTCAACAGCTGCACTCGATCCAACCACGATTGTATATCGCGTATTTCAAACTACAACATGAACGCACGACTGTGGATACAATGCTAACCAATCAAGAGTGCGATGGCATAGTTGGATTCACTTCTGTGTTACTCACGCACAGTAGCACACGCTGGCGTACATCATACAGTGTACGCAAAAATTTGTCACGCTGTTGAAAGCTGCATTCATTCAATTGGAATTCTCATTATAGGTGTGCCATTAGGCCAACGTATACGGCATACCAAGCTGACAAAAGTGATGAAAGACTGAAGGATTTGGGCATTGGCTTGAGATTGTAGAGGCCATATAGACAATGTATTGTAGTTATTATTTGTAATCATACAACATGGCCTTCTCAGGAATATTTTTTAGGAACATGTATATGTATGGATAGTAGATGTTGTACCCAATTTAGAGAAACTTGAGACTTGTTCTGATCCACTGAATCTTATACCGGGGTACAGATGACGATAACATCAAGATTTAAGCAAAATACATTGACAATGGTGAACTTGTCATTCAATTTGATGATAATTATGTCTCAAATTCATGATTAAAACATTGTGTACACTGCATACGAGTAGTAAGTGCATAATTTAGAGCGAGGGGTCAAAAATGTCTAATGTTAACAAATTTATGGGTCCCAAATAAGGGTTCAAATGGTCTTTTTAACAAATTGTGTATGCCAACAGTCAGACATGCACAAGACCATGGCGTACAGTCCTGTTACCCCAGCTGTATAGTGAATTAGATCAAGTCACATTTATTTGAATTTATCATTATTATTGCTAGAGTACATGGCTCACTTTGTAATTTAATAGAGCTAATAGAAATTGTATTTTATGTATACGAGTATAATTAATCAAATGAGTTATATGATTTTTAGAATGGATAATGTATTTGGTTTCTTGATTATCCCTCCATAATATAACGCATATGTGACGCGATCAAGGGGAATGAGTCGGATGTCGCTAATATTGATATTGAGTTATTGACAAAGAAAGTGTTAAAATCCTTTTGTTTTTTATTGTTTTCAGCGATCGATAAATTGACGTAACTTTGCAACAAAAAGTCGTATCAACATTGGGATTTTAGTTTCTGGAAGATGTCCTCTTTAGAAACTCATTTTCAACCAGGGTCGACATACAACTCATTCCTCTTGATCCTGTCACATATATACTCATGAGTTTGAGTCCATCCTTTTACAAGTGTGCATCTATGAATATCACATGCATCTTTATTTGTGCCTCAGCATTATGTGCAGATGAATTTCTAACATGACACAGTTGAGGACAGTTATGGAGAGCATGATATTCATATCTGATATATATTACATTTTAAAACTACCAATAACTTGTGCAAAGCTGTCTGCAGTTGGGTAGCTTTGCCAAAGAGTATGGGCTGGCCTGGGTTGAATTTGTCTCAGAATGCAGCAAAACTGTCAAAGGAAGGGCTACATACAATATTGCTGTATTAAAATTCCTGTTACATGTATTGAGATGAACAGGATTTGGGTAGGTGAAGCCCCTGGCTACCTATCCACTGTAAATCCCCTTGTGTCTGTCACCTGATGAACCCAGCTTGTGAACAAGGAAAATGTTTTTTCTATGAAGAACTAACTGATGATGGGCTTCCTTTAACAGAGCAAATGGTTTTGCACTGATGACTTCAACAGGTTATCTTGGTACAAAGTTGAGATGGCAAAATATGTCAAGTATTTCAAAAACAAATTGCAATAGCAATGAAACACAACTCCCACCTGTATGTAGCTATTTAGTTGTATATATATTGTATGATAATGATATGAATTGATAGTCATATGCATTCAGTTACCATGATTCTAAATGAATTCGCCAGCAAAGTCGTTACATAACTCCTTAGTATTAACTGGAACACGCACCTTTTAAAATTAGTAGTGCATGCCAATTGTGTTGCAATCATTTCCATCGTGGTGCAGAACTCAAAAGCGTGATCCAGTTGACATAGTGATAATCGGATTACACGTAACACTTCGCTGGCGAATAGTGTTTGCGTGTACATAGTATTTCATGGGATGCCCTTTGTGAGGGGTTTTATTTAGTGGTGGTCAGCCATAGAGGGATGAAAGTACTGACATTAATATTATGTTCAATGTTTCCTTTAAACTATCTGCCTCTCTCCACCCAAGCAAATCAAGGGAAGCTCGGTGGTGGGGTTCTCGCTTTTTTCGAGACTCATATATCCGAATGGGTAACCCAATTTTCAAAAACATCGGCCAATGAAAAAATATGTTAGGAATCAATTTGGATCAATATCTGGTAACCCCATGGGCACTACTAAGATCTATTTTGATTGGTTACAAAGAGGCTTATATCGTATATTGAGCCAATCAGAGATATGGTAAGAATAATCAGTTGAGCGGTAAAAAGTTTAAAAGTGCTAAGAGATCTGAAAGCTTTTGATTGGTTGCTCAGATGGTTGTATCACATATTTCACCAATCAGTGGCTTTTTAACAAAGTCAGTGGTGCCCATGGGGTTAAGTCATTTTTCCTGGCAAGTTTGGGCACTATTAATATAAATTTGATGGGGCAATTTAGCAATACATCTGTAACTATTAAGGTCAAAATAAATATAGGCTGCAAATCCACATTCCATAGCTTATTTTTGCCGCTAAAAAATTCTCTGCTTATATGGTCCTTGTTCGTATAAAGTGAAAACTGTAACATTTTGTGACAAATATAATACAATTCTATTATGTAAATGTTACAATATGGCTTTAATCAAATGTGATATGGTCAATCAGGGACTGTATACAATCCCTGCATTAATGAAGGACTGTGTAATTAAAGCTACCAATGTTCACCTGCATTGTTAACAAGTATTTTTGTTTGTTGTGTCATTGTGTGATAAGCGCATGTCCAACATGCAAAAACAAATGGTTAACCAAAGCCAATGTATATTAGAAAGAAGAATATATTTTTATTGTAGTTTATGCCATGGTCCATGATCAAATATCTTGCTAAATATCTTTGGTGTGTAGAATGAACCTTAACCCCCTAAGCACTACCTGCCGATCTAACATTGCCTCTGATTGGTCTATTACATGATATCTTTACTTTATTCTAACAATGTTACTGATTGGTCCAATTGATAGTGAAAACTTCTTTTTGGCCAATCGGCAGGTAGTTCTCATGGGGTTAATATTACTTAAATTCATTGTCTGTTTGACTCTTATTTCACAGTATTTTCAGGTCTATATAATGAAATAGCATTGCTTGACAAACTTTGAGAGACTTTTTAGGAAGATATTCATTTTAATAGAAGAATATTTCAATAGAATTGTTTTGTTTCATATATATTCTCAATGTATCCAAGAAAAGTACACATTATATAAGTATTGTCAGCACGATTCCATATATTGGTCTTTAATGTAGCAAGGTGCAAGTGTAACAATGATGACACCACAGTGAAATGGTCAAACTATGTAGACTATGCAACACACCAAACTGATTGGTTGTTGTATCATTGTGTATTAAAACTGAACAAAATGGTATTAAAGGACTTCATGTTTTGATAAAAAAATGCTTGTGATTCATTCAGTAAAGTGAGGATATTGTAGTCCAGAATGAAAAAATGTTGATTGTACATGTGTGTCCTCCTAGCATGGCTGATTCAAAATAAGGTATAGACAATTTTGATACAAAGTTGTACATTTTCTTCTTCACTCTACGATTTGGTATATTTCATTCATACTCTAAGGTAGTAATATTCTTGCATGCTGTAAAATGGAATCAAATGATAAATGTGTGTAAGTTTGCTAACATACATTTCAGACTTGTCCATGTAAATATTGGAAAAGAAATATTTGTCATGAACGGGTGCAACTCATATTCACAACCTATTTTAGGTGTAATCAAATTTGATTTTATGTACATGTAGTGGTCAGTGTCTCAAATATAACACCCTTTCAATATCTATCAGATGTAAGTCCTGTTTTAAGCCATTATTCACAGTTATGTTTCCAATATGTTGTCATCCATATCAAAAGGATGCACTTGTCGGCTGCTACATGTGTCTTATTTCACATAACAGCTAGCAATAAATTTCAGACTCATTTCAAGCGGAAGTCACTTCAAATCATCCCCATAGCACATGGTTTAGAAATGCAGAGAACATTCCTTAACCATGTCACTTGGCGATGATTTGAAGTGACCTCCACTTGAGATAAGTCTGGTATTTGTTCCTAACTAATATATGTGAAATGAGGCACATGTAGCAGCTGACAAGTGCATCGTTTTGATATGGATGTATACATATTATGCATATTGCATTGTGTACATAAGGTCAGTCAGTGCCTCTGAGCCACTGCACCATTGGTCCTCCAATTTTCTGTCTCATTATGAACCTTTTGAAATGTGGTGTATATGCAATGGCACTGTTGTACAATTGATTATAGTCTTGACTGGGTTTTACCAGTTGAAACAATGCCCTCCAATTGTTGTGTACATGTTCATCACATTCGACCTAAACTGAATGTTTAAATATCAAAAACAGGTATAATACAGTGCTCTGTATTTGCACTATACCCATAAAAATTGTAAATAGAAGTTGATCCAAGTAGCTTTTTTATAATTTGTTAAACAGTGTATCAATATAAAACAAACATTATGTTTCTTGTTAACAATGGGTCGTTTCAAGTTTGCAATTTTGCTTTTGGTTTCTGTCTGTCAATTGTCAAGTCCCAGATTTGATAAATAGGCCCTATTGATGATCCAAGGGCGTTTTTATAATTGGGCAGCAAATTCTTTTGTTTGATTGGTTAGTTGTTATACAATTACCAAAAATTCATGTCCATGTAAGACAATAGATTAATGAGGCCAACTGTTTTTTAAAGCTTGAAACAACATACACCCTTTATGAAAGACATGACCTTAATCTCCTACACAGGTAGTGAGAATTTCAAATGGGGTTACCTAAATGGGTGACACCATTTGAAGTCTACACCCCTGTGCAGATGATTAAGGTCATGTTTTCCATAGGGGTGTATGGTTTTCAACTGAAATAGCCCAATGCATCAATTAAAAAGCCATATGATTTTATGGAATGTAACTTCCTTTATTAAGAATGTATTGTTGTAATTGTATCATTTTATAGCTTTAAAAAGTTACCAAAGTAAAATACTTATTTTGTGTGCCTTAGTAATGCAAGTCCTTCCATTTCTCTGGAATTTGTTGAGTATATTTGTAGTTTTCAACTCTAATTGTTTAACTGTTGACAATAATTTTTCCTCCTTTACTTCGGGTAATCATTTTCCTCCTTTACTTGTTTCTAGTATTTCAGCTTCTAAGGATTCAAATTTGAGGAGAACCTGAGAACCGGTTCTCCTGGATTACAACTAGGTGAACCAAATTTCTCGTAAGCTTCCAAGTCTCAGATGGCATTTTGTGTTATATTCTACCATTCTGCAATGGAAATGATTTAACAATCTCACTTATCCAAAAGTATAATTCTGAGATGTTGGGAAAATGGCAAAGTTTCTTTTTTTTTGTTCTCACAAAAGCCCTTTGCGATAACCTAAACAGGTTCCCGCAATTGATTACAAATTTGAACTCCTGGCCAAAAGCATAGTTCACATGTACATGTATCCTATTCATGCATGTTTCATTTTCTATTAATGGCTATTTGAAGTTGCATACATTTATATTATAAAGGATTTATAGAGGTCTATAACTTAGTGTTCCATAGTGCCACATCTAGCCAATTTCTGCCCCTGTTGCCACCAAAGTGATCAAGCTATTTCTTCCATAAAGAAATATAGTAAGATGTTGATGAAGTTTGATTTTTCCCATGAGTTTAATTGTCAAGTAGTGAGTATTATAAGCATTTCAAAGTAGTGGTAATTTAATGCACTTTTGTGTGTATGAGCAATGGGTTTCAAGTGTAGCTTAAGTCATATTGCTACATGTGGTATCAATACAACTTAATGACGCTGCTATACAATAGCCCATAAGTTGAATTACAAGTTGAATTATGAATTCCATTGTTTTTGGCGGTTCATTAATATCACTTCTAATGAATAAAGAAAATCATAAGATTCTTGTCACAATTACACAACCTTTTTTTTAAGGCTTTGTTTTTCACAGGGTATATTTGTATGTTATTACTGCATTTTAAAAAGGTGGTAAAATCTGAAATTTAAGAAAAATGGCATTTTTTACATTGTAACGTTCAGGCATGAGAATATATTGGAATGAAAAAAAGAAGACACTATTCTGAAAACGGCTCAAAATGGGCTAAAAAGAAATAAAAGTTTACAAAGGCAAAAAGATAGGATTTCTTTTTAAAAAGGAAAATTCTCATGCTATAAGTATAAGTTTTCAAAGAGCAATTAATTTTGATAGATATCGCTACAGTTTAAATATTGTAATATCGATGTCATGTGCATTGCTATTGGTTTATTTACAGGGTTGTATAGCAATGGTGAGCAGTGGAGCCCATCACTCACTTCTAGAGCCCACCACAAAAGGATAATTTCAGTGCTAGAGGCCACCACTCAAACTCGAAGAACAGTGTGTATTTTACTGAATTAATCCTTGAATAGTTAATTATTGGTAAAAATTTAGTAAAACTGGCAACATTTGGTTAATTTGCTTTGTGTCACTCAATGAAACACTTGATGAGTAGCTACAACCCTGTGTGAAATTTAATTGACCTTTTCGATAAATCCCATGAGCCTTTGCAAGTACACCTGAGAACTCGTCATTTACACACGCCAACTTGCAATGCACAGCAACGATGTTCGATAAACGATGTGCGCATCGGCGCAGATCGGCGTGACATCAACGGACGACATCTCAGGTGTACTCGCAAAGGCTTATGGGATTTACCGAAAATGTCAATTGTGAAACTTTATTTAATATGAATTGTTAACTATTGCCCTGTGAACTGTATCAGTATTCTTACTTCAATCATCTTGTACTTGTAGTACTGTTTTATTCATTAGTGTTACCTATGTTATTGGACAATCTTTTGTAATTGCATATAGTTCTTGTACTACCCGTTACTGTAACTGCCATTATGTTATTTGGCAAGTGTGATATCTGATATATTTTTGCAGAAGGGCTGTAAAATATAATATTGAATGAAAGAAATGATTTATCTGATTCAGTATTCGTGTTTTATTAATGAGTGAAGTTGGCAATGGGCTATTCCATTTAAAATCCACAAGATAACACGTGTCATCTTAATTTCAGTTATACCTTATGTTCAATCCAGCTAGCAATTCTTGCTAGTTTCCAGGTGAAAATATTTGAAATCCATGAAATTCATCATTGGCTTTCATTTATGTATGCTGTGACTTGTGTTAAAAAACATTTCTTATATTAAAAACATCCATTTTGGCCTCAATTTCAAAATCTGTCGCACCTTTTCCACTGTTTTGGGCATTCGGCCCTCAGTGGGGTGTGGATTTCAAATGGATTAACCCAAATGAGGGCAGGGTAGGCAACCATTAAACAGTAGTGTGGTCTCTCAAGCTTTACAATGTTTAATATGCATGATTGCATGAAGTGTCACTGTAGCTGAAATGATAATAGGCTGTGTAATAATTATGAGCCCCTGGTGGGTAAAATTTCCAAACAGTATGCCAAATATTGCTTCCCCCCTCTCAGTCTCCTAAAAACTTATTTCACCTTCTTTGCAAAGCCACATTTCTGGGTTCCCAATTTGCAAAGTCTAGATATATAATCTGAGCATAGCAAGCAGGAACTTTTTGTATATTTGAACATTCTGTAATGTTTTCCTCTGTAGTGTAAGCCTTTTTAGAGAGTGCTATTGAAAAGGTGCGGCTACCTGTAAATTTGTGCCAAAAATTGTTTGCCCCATCCCCTTTCGTGGCTCATAACAATTTTGCTCCCACCCCGCTCACAATAATTTGCACAGACCCTAAACAGACCAAAAGGGTATTAAGTTTCATAACATTTTAGGTGGACACGGAAAGAGTGCTCCTGTCTAAGGATCACACTACAGAAACACCTGGTATGAGGTCAATAAGTATGCAGGATCCTGTATAAATGGCAAGAAACTTTAACTAAAGCGCTTCAGACTCCAGTATTAGGACGTACAATATTGTATGTATATATATGCGTTATTTAATCTATTGCCATTCTATTTCCAGTAATGTTTAAGTTCTAACGAATGTTTGATGACTAAAAATCGATAATATGTTACATACAATATCTAGCAGAAATATATTATCGATTTTACGTCATCAAACATTCGTTAGAACTTAAACATTACTGGAAATAGAATGGCAATAGATTAAATAACGTACATATTGTACATACAATATTGTACGCATAATAAAGTCTGTATACTGCTTTATACCCAACAAACCTTTAAGGGGGCTCTCCTTTCCCTACCAATCAATGTTGGAAGAGTATAATGGTGATGTAGAGTATATTAGGCCATCTTAATTTAAAAGTTTGTCTCAAAGCCCCTCTATGCATTAGTAAAATCGCCCACTTTTTGCACATTTTTATTCCAGCTGGATTACATTTCATTTTTCTACTGTTTTTCTATTTTTTCCAAAATCCACAACAATCATCTCACTTCCAACATCGTCAGACGTTAAAATAGCCTTAGTTGTATATCGCAATAAAATTCTTCCATCTTGAACACAGTGAAACTTTAGGTGCTTATTCCCCAACAGATTTTTGTCAAAAAGCCCCTCCCACATTTTTTATAAAAAAAAAAAAAAAAAAAAAAAAAAAGAAAGGAAAAAAAGAAGTGCACTCCGCATTAGGGTTTCAACTTTTGAAGGGCTTGGAGATCAACTATTAAATTAAGATGGCCTTTTAAAAAGCATTCCAGCATTGGATAGGGGTACGGGTAGAAAAGGGACCGTTTTCAATTAGACCCTTAGGGCCGGTTTCTTTGAAGCATGGCTAGTGGTCAGACTTCCAATGCCATTAAGCTTAAGCCCAATAAGTCCTATACCAATGCAGATTGTACATCTAGAATATCAATAAATCGATCCACATTGGTAGTTCTTTGGAAGCCTGACCAAAAGCAAAGCTTCGAGAAATCAGTCATCACAGTGTTTGAAAAATTTATGAGATTATATAATAGGCCTACTTTCTCTGAATTTTAATTCAGATGCACTTTTTTTAATTTTTGAGCTGTCTGTTTGGTTTCCTTTGAACGAAATTATAGCACAACTGTGGATTCTATACTGACAAGTGAACAAGTAAGAATACCCATGACACATTGAAAATGTTTTGTTAGGAAATAGTTTGTATTTATTGTATTTGATAAGAAAATTATAAATAAACAGAAGAATTTTACTACATAATTGAAATATTCAAACAATAGATTTAACAAAATATAAATAATTATCTCTTGAACTCACCATCATACTGGTGTTTTTCACATGATTTTTAGAATCATTAGTACATTAGTAATATAAATTTGACTAATACTAAAATAATTTTCTAGTACTTGTTTATGTATAAAAAGAAATTTTACAAAGGCTATATAGAGAGTATCACATAATTACATCAAATGTACATTATAATTATGATTATACTAACCCTGTTTTGTAGGTTTTTTTGTAGGTTTTTGGAGAAAAGAGACAAGCCTTGTAACATACATGTATATCACCCAATTTCCCTCTCTGGGGAAGATGCACAAGATTTCTTAAAACATTTCCCATAATATCTTATGTTATTTGGGTGAGCAAATGTCCTTCCAGATTCAAAATTTCTCAGAAAGGACTCGCTACATGTTTGTTACATAGGATTTTTGTTTGTTTCTCTTTCAAATCAAATTTCAAAAGAAAATGAGACAAGATGAGACACTTGAGAGAAAGAGAGAAAAAACACCAACACATCTCCTTGTTGCTTATAATGTGAACAGGTCGCATTTTTGACATTCCATGATTTGAATAAAAATGTAAGCACTAGACAATAAGCTTTAAAATTATACCACAATCATATACATAGCATCAATACTTTTCAAGATATTTTGATATTTTTATCAAATTGCTATTCCGAGTAATGGGCCTATTAGTTTCCTGCCTTACACAGGATTGGATCGGGATTATCATAGTTCAACTGTTATTTATAGATTAAACAAACCTCTTTTCAATAAGTACTTTCAAGGATTTGAAAGCAACAACCGTTATTTCAAGGATTTCTGTAGGTAGAAATTAAATGTGATGCTCAGAAAGTCAATAATTAAATATAGACACATAAAATGGAAGGAAAATCCCTGGTTCCATTCAATGAAGATAAATGATTTTACCATGTCTGTCCTAATTACATTATACCATGTCCTTATAACAATGGGTCCTGTACAAAAGTGCTGATTTCTTTGTTTGCTAAGAGGCATTCATTTAACTGGGGGCATCAGTCTATTTGAGGTGGGCAACAGGGGAGACACATTGTTTGTTTGCCAACAAGAGAAAATATTTTTGAGAGTCGGTAGGTTGGGTTTTTCTTCTTTTTTTCATGTTGGCTTCCTCCATTTTGACATAGAAAGTGAAACCACATCTTACAATGTAAATAAAAAGGGACTTAAGATCTAACTTGCATGGCCACAATTCTTTTCAAAGCAATCAACACAATTGTAAAGGTCTGTTCATACTGCGACGCAATTACTTTGCGGTGCATTGCCGCAAAATGCTGCAAAATACTGGATTGCAGTATCGCAACATAGTTGAATATATTTTAACTTGGAAATGTGAGGAGTTGTGTTGAGTTGCAGCAAAAAGTAATCAATATCGGCAATGCACAGCACCACGAAAGCAATTGCAGTCTGAACAGACCCTAATACAGCCCACTTTCAAGCACTAAAATGTAGGATCTTGTAGTAGAGTTACTCTGATTTCTCCTTGTTATTTTGCCAAGTGTAAATACAAATACTAGATGCAAGACTAAGCCATCCCATGAGGGGAAACAGAAGATAACTGGCTGTTTTATTAATAGACCAGAAAGAATAGGCAGTGAGTCCTGTCACACCAAGGTAGGCCACTATTACACCAGATGCCTGAATAAAAACAAACAGAGAAATTATATATTAAGTTACAGAATGAGGTCAGCTTTAGGAAATGCTTCAGTTTATCATCCTTTCACACAGCTTTGTTGTTTTTAGCTATTTTTAAAGTTTTTTTTTTCAAAGCTGGATCAAGTTGTATGTTTCATTTACTGTTTCTTCTATTGACCAGCCAGGGACACATTGAATTAATATGCATTGCTAGCTGTTCAATAGAAGCAACAGTAATTAAAACATACAACTTTACCCAGCTTTGACTAATTCTTTCCAAATAACGTTTTTTAAATATCTGATCAGATATCGGCCGATATTAGGATCGGTGGATAAAAGTAATTTTGGTTCAGCTAAGTTGTTTTGCAAGTTTTATATTAAGTCATTACCTTTAATTAAGTGGTGTAGTGGATAAATGGTTTGTGAATAACACCTATGTCAAATATAACAAAATGTACACGATGGGACAGACTGATAGCAATCAATTCCTCAACATTATAAAGTGTTCACAAGCTCCAAGTCTTTTTTAAATAAATTGAAAAGTTTTTTATGAAATTAAAATATTATACAAGATGTTGCTCACTATTGATAATTGCTTGATTGCCAGATTCTCTTTGGCACATTCATATAATAAAATAAAATATTCTGCACAGCTATACTGTCACTTTGTAATATGCCAATTGGTCAGTGTCTCCAGAGGGCTGCTGAGGGATTTGTTGTTAGGCAACAAACACCATGATTCTCACCTCTATTAATATAGCAAAATTAATGTCTGTTTTATTAGCCTGGCCAGACTATACTTACCAATCCCATTTTGTGGTACCCAAAGTATATGGGGCTCCAGATCCAATTAAGTGCTAATGATGTACCATACAACCCAAGAGGCACCATGGCACCATCAAAACCACCTGAAATTGAGACAGGAAAAATTGTTTCACAAATGTTATTAGTTAGCATAATTAGTTTGTTAGGCCTATTTTTTAACTTTTGGCCTCAATTTTGAATGTATTTTCAAAAATAATTTTTATAAATGTTCTCTGTATATCTAGTTTATCCTAGTGTGTGCACACACACACACACACACACACACATGCATATGTACCCTGTGCATTTGTTTATGGTGCAAAACGACGACATAAACAATTTTTATTTATCAATCAAGGATGGAGCTCCATGAGGCAACCGTCTTCACTTTTTTATAGCTGGAATGGATTGCTTACAGCTCATAATGCATTTGATGCTGTGTACCCCATACATGTAGATGGCTATGAAAGGTTTATGGTTTATTGCATTTTGACAAGGTGTGTTCATGGTCAGATTGAGAATGTTATGTCCTCGGTTATGGGGTTTCACCCAATATCCATCTTTGATAGCAAGCACATATTGTCACCCTGCTGCGATAATTCACTTTTCGGCCGAATTGACATTGACCAATTAAATGCCTACCAACGAAAAACTACCCTTTTTACCTTTTTTTCAAAACTACAAAAAGTAAGTATCATAAAAATTATTGTAGCAGGGTACAATATAAGTGTGTGTAGGAGGTGTATGTAGGTGTGTGTGATTCTGATTCATTCTCTTACCACCATCTTTCCAAACTAAATATGATGCATAACCCATCGTTGAATAGAGGTATGTCCACATAGGTCCAAATACCCAATTTGGAGGGCGCCACCAAGGTTTCTGCAGTGATTCATACCATGTCCTTATATTCTTTCTTGTGTAGAAACTACCAAGAAATCCTCCTAGATTTGGCAAGACTACAGCAGCAGCAATCCGCACATACTCTGTGTTGTCTGACATTGTTATTTATCTATAAAGGAAGAGAATTGAAACAGAAAAATTGTTTAATAACATGTGGATTTCAAGTTTGTTTTGTACCTACAGGACAATTACCTACAGGCAAGAAATACCTCTGACTCCACTAACTAACTTTAATGCATACCCAATTTACTTACATTTTATTATAATTTCCTTAAATGCTTGATCAAAGTAGTAAAACAACACTTTCCACATCTTCTTGCCAGTGCTAGATCATCATTCAGTACCATTTTGGGCAATATTGAGTGGGGTAAAAAGCATATTAAGTTATATACCTCATATATTCCTGTCATCTGATTGGTTAAAAGTGCAGTCATTGAATTAGCTATGCCCTCCTTTTTAAGAATTATGGAAAAACTGAACTATTGCATCCCAATCGAACTCTACTCTCTGATATACTGCCCAACACTCCTTGTTGCTGTATGCAGGTAGAGTAATCCGACCAGAGTTTAGTGAACTTGTGCGCAAATTATGATTTAATTGTTTCTTAAGTGTTCATGGTGTTGTTGCTTAAATACTTCTTGGTCAGTTGCTGATGTGATGTGAAAGGGTACATGTAGTTGATTTCAAATTATAAGTAAACAAATTGAAACACAAAAATGCTTAGAACGGGAAAATCCCTTAAAAGTCACAAGTTCAGGGGCGACGCTAGGGGGTATGGGGATGTGTGACACCCCCAATACACAAATTTGTCGGCAAAAAGTTGACCGTTGTCGTCAAAACCATATGATTGTCGGCAAATGTGATCAAACCTATATGATTGTCGGCAAATTGCATGAGTCAACTAAAAGATTAATGTGTTACGAAATAGTGTGCTGTTGTTACGTAATAGACCTATTGTGAATGTTAATGTTATAGTAGTTACTAATAAAAAAAATTGCCAAAAATTTTTTTGACTCCTACCCCCCACTTTCTTTATTCTTAAGCGCCGTCCTGGCTATAAAAAATTTGGGTCTACAATTACTACAAAATATTTGCGTCTGCAAAACCTGCTGTACACCTCACCGAATCATATTGGTCTGGCGACGCCCCTGCACAAGTTTACAATGTTAGGCCACCTCAACTAAAACCGGAATCTCAAAGCTGCCGCATGTATGTTATTTAGTAAAATTGTCCGTGTTATCCTCTTTGATAAATTTATTTATTTCTTCTTTAACCTGGGACATGCAATCAGTGACCAGCACTGTTCTCCCTTGCTGTCCAGGACACAACGGCGACGGTTCGCTATCTCTAAGAACCGCTATCTCTAAGGTTCGCTATCCCTAAGGTTCGTTATCACTAATTACGAAAAAGGTCCACTATACCTAAGGTTCGATATCACTAATTTTTAATAAGGTTCCGTATTTCTAAGGTTCGCTATCTCTAATTTTAAATAAGGTCCGCTATCACTAATCTATTGAAGGTTGGCTATCTCTAAGGTTCGCTATCACTAATTTAAAATAAGGTCCGCTATCTCTAATTTTAATAATCCCGGTATCCCTAAGGTTCGCTATCTCTAATTTTAAATAAGGTCCGCTATCTCTAAGGTTCGCTATCTCTAACGTTCGCTATCTCTAAGGTTTGCTATCTCTAAGGTTCGCTATCACTAATTTCAAATAAGGTTCGCTATCTCTAATTTTAAATAAGGTTCGCTATCTCTAATTTTAAATAAGGTTCGCTATCTCTAATTTTAAATAAGGTTCGCTATCTCTAATTTAAATAAGGTTCGCTATAGCTGTCCTAAATAGTGTCCTTATTTAAAATTAGAGATAGCGGGCCTTATTTGAAATTAGAGATAGTGGACCTTATTTAAGATTAGTGATAACGAACCTTAGGTATAGCTTAACCTTAATCTAAAATTCAAATTAGTGATAGCGTAACCTTAGAGATATATGTAACCTTAATTAAATTAGTGATATCGAACCTTAGGTATAGCGGACCTTTATTGCAATTAGTGATAGCGAACCTTAGAGATAGCGAACCTTCAATAAATTAGTGATAGCGGACCTTTTTCAAAATTAGTGATAGATTAGCGATAGACCTTATTTAAAATTAGTGATATCGAACCTTAGAACTAGCGAACCTTATTCCAAATTAGCGATATCGAACCTTAGAAGTAGCGGACCTTTTTTTAGGTACAGCGAACCCTTTTCTCTATTAGAGATAGCGGGATTCGGATCTCCATAGACACGTTAGTGATAGCGAACCTTAGAGATAGCGAACCTTAGAGATAGCGGTCCTTAGAGATAGCGGGATGTTACCGATACAACACAGATACATGTAAGGCGCGTGACAGTTGATTCCGAGTTTATCGTCCCCCGCCCGCGTCACTTTTAGGAAACCAAAAATACCCGCGTCAAATTTTCAAAAATGCCAAAATAATTCATTATTTTCAAAGTATCAGTGTTTTCACCAGTTTTAGCAATTGGAAACATATATTTTTGTTTGTAAAACATATATTCATAACTTGGAAGCAAAACCAGGCTCTTTTCTAACTTTTCTAGTCCTTACCATATAAAAAACAAGTTTATAAATCATGAGTTTGGCTTTAATCAACACACATTTTAGGTCAATAATGATATCTGATGAAATAATGAAAAATGAAAAAGTCACCTCATCAACCTGGAAATAAAAAGGGACGATAAACTCAGAATTGACTTTCATGGGCCTAAACAACAAACAAGTACCGGTATTTAAAAATATACATAAAAGTCATAAAATTAATACCATATAAATTATACACATGGTACTACAAGAAATTAAAATAACATAAATATGATTATTACATTTACAATGTGCTGCATAAAAGAGATATTATTGCAAGTTAGTATTTATATTAGGCGCGTGAAAGTCGATTCCGAGTTTATCGTCCCCCGCCCGCGTCACTTTTTGGACACCAAAAACACCCGCGTCAAATTTACAAAAATGCCAAATAATTCATTATTTTCAAAGTATCAGTGTTTTCACCAGTTTTAGCAATTGGAAACATATATTTTTGTTTGTAAAACATATAAATTTATAACTTGGGACCAAAACCAGGCTCTTTTCTAATTTTTCTAGTCCCTGCCATGCATATAAAAACATGTTTATAAATAATGAGTGTGGCTTTAAATCAACATGCACTTTAGGTCAATAATGAAATCTGATGAAATAATGAAAAATGAAAAATGAAAAAGTCACCTCACCAACCTGGGAAAAAAAGGGACGATAAACTCGAATTGACTTTCATGGGCCTTATATTGTCTTTTTTTTAAAACAAAAAGGCAAAAAATAAAACTCAAAATTCGTATTTGATTTCCAGTTTTCAAAAAGCATAAATTTCAAGTTTTCAACAAGTACCGGGGTATTTCAAGTTTTCAATACAGATAAGAATTATTTGAAGTGCCTTTTATTTGTCTACTAAATTCCAACATTTGTAACAGATACATTGTACAATGTATAATGCTTTTTGCACAAATGCTGGACCCAAAGCTTCTACTTATCACATAAAAAAATATTTAAAAAAAATAATAAAAAAATGCATTCTAGTTATCTACATTTTATAGGTTTTCAATAATTATTTCTCACAAGATTTGAGACTAGTTGATTTGTTTTTCAATACTAAAACTCTGTCTTTATGGATAGGCCTACCGTATACATTCTTGCGTGTATCTGGGGTTTTTTTTGCGCCTTGGATTAGATTTAATTTTCTAGATAAATGGTCAGGGTTCGATTTAACTTGTGTCGTGGAGCAAAATGCTCCCTATTTTGGACAACCTGCTACACAAATATCAGCTTGTATAGCAATATTTTACATTGTAACCATATGCTAATTATAAGAACATCACCAGAAATAATATTTTCGCTAAAAATTGCTACGCAAGTCGCAAGTTTTTCAAAGACGTCATGAAAGTAACCCTGTACAAATGGTGCATTATAAATGCTTATTTCTAAGTTCTTATTAGCCCGCTCTCATCATCATACCTCCAGTTTCAACTCCCCAGGGGTATTTAGGAGGTTTACCAATCCAAGATCCAAGATTAGTGAGTGAGTATATAAATAAATAATAAACTTGACTTGTCACTTGAGTTGAGTAAGCTTAAAATTTATACATGTTTCAATCATGAATATAATTTTTAACAAATTATGAAACAGAATTAATAATACTATCTCGTAAGTTACTTGCCCTTCTATACTTACATTTTTGCCCTTTGCGAGTAACGTTGTTGCAAAAAAGAATGCTATTTCACACTGCAAAGTTGCAGAGCAGCTAGCAGTACACACCTCCACAGCGACCGATCAGCTGATTACAATTTCATAACAGGGGTCAGACCAAGGTCAATCAAGAATAGTTAAATTTATCTCTGTTTTGCTAAAAGAAATATGTTTATAATTCTTGAATTAGTAGAAATATATATTAGAAAGGGTTTTTATATTTATAAAGCTACATTGTTGTAAGTTGAATTAATAAATTTGATCAAGAAACACGTTCATGGAAATAATACTGACCAAGCCTAAAGATGTCAGCGCCCATGTAGAGAAGTTTTGCATGCTGATATGACATTATGATCAAGATGCATAGGTTTGGCTGTAGGAATATTTGTTTAGTTTGTAGAAGTAATGTTTCACTGGCGTTCTGTCGGCGATATGCGAGTAAGAAATACAGTGCCACTCTCAATTTACCGCAAACAACTTTTGAATTATGGCGTGCAGCAAAAAGGGAAACAGACATTCAGAAGGTAAGCTTAAATTTAATTAAAGCAGAGAAGATAAGAAGAATCTTCTCTGATTAAAGCAATGATGTGTGATTTGCATAAAAAATACATTCCTATAAATGTTAGTTTTCACTGATAGAGGTAAAAGCGATACGAAGTCGAAGGTATTTCATATGCCCAGCGCGGTCATGTCACACTCGGTGTAGGAGCAACAAATTATTCATGACGATGCATGAGATTTTACTCATTTTCCAGCTTTTGGCGTGAGATTTACTACCTAGGCGTGAGATTATACTACCTTGGCGTGAGACCGTGAGAAAGTGACCCAATGGCAATGCGTGAGACTCACGGCCAATGCGTGAGTCTCTCTCAATAGCTAAGAACCCACAGTATGGGATATACGCAGAACATGGTACATACTTACAATCCACATACAAACTAGGAAAGCATACTTTCAATGTACAGCTGTTTTTTTCACAACAAATGACTTACTCACCAATGTCTTCTGTGGCCAAACTTGATTATTTAAAGTCCTACTGCATTATAGTCCACTTAAAATATCAATTTGGTTGAAATTTGTTGCCAAAAACTGTGTTTAAATGTGTTTATTCCACCACATAAATTCTTGTGATCAAAATTCCCACCATTAGAATGTGCTATCTCCAGCATGTAGCCCTTTACACATAGCATGTAACCTCATCTCTGCTTATAGAAGCTGTTACAAGCATGATGGCGCTATTCAAGATGGAGTGTGTTTGGCGATTGCTCCGATAATCGAAGCAAATTTTGCAGTTTCTTTGCTGATAAACCAACCAAACTGAAGATTTGCAAGTACCAGTAGTTGTAGAATTAGACATAGATAGTTGTGGCATGGGTAGGGGCCCCAAACCCTAATAATATTTGCATAAAAGCACTTGTCATTTTGCTCAATTAACGTGCATGCTTGTCAGGTTTCAAGATGGCGTCCCATGTAAACAATGGCAGTGACACAGAAGATGGTGCGAAAGCGGTAATTTGCCTCCACTGAAGTTTACATTAAGCCAACAACATGGTTTAAAACCTTTGTCAATGCAGAATAGAGATAATAGTGATGATGATGATGTCCATTTTTGTGGAAAGTGCGATGAAGAAATTGATGATTTATATAGTGATGGGTATGGAAGCCCCAGTGCAGTAGCATGTAGTATATGGTCATTTTCACGGTAAAGGGTGTAACTTTGGATTTTTAACATTTTGATCCGTAGTGTTCTAATAAAGCCACAGAATTCCATGATTTTTGGCCACATAAGTCATCTAGTTAGCAGCTACTTTGGGTAGCATAATCATCTTTGGGAGTTACTGCGTTCAGTTTTAGCAGGCTTAAATGTACTTAATATTGCCATTTTGAAAAACTATAAAAAACAGTAACATTTTTGTAAAAACCTGTGATTTCTTCAGTTAGTTCATGGATAATTTTTCTTATCCTGAAAGTATGGTCATATGTTCAGTAAACACTTCCACATTAGATTTAATTGTGAACAGCCCTGTATTTTTGAGAACCGGACTTGATATTTGTCGTTTCGAGGCTTCATTTTCCGTTAACAATTGTTAACAAACTTTGTGGGTATAGCTTTGGTTCATAATTCTTGGTTATTTCTTCACTTCTTCTTGATTCATAACAGTTGATATCTTAACTTGAAATGGGTAACAAAAATTAGTCGATTTGCAAGCTTTTAAAATTTTTATAAAATCTTGACTTCAAAGAGCCGATTTTCCGTTAACTTTTTGAAGCCTCCGAAACAAACTGTTCAGCTAGCTTGGGGAAATATAAATAAAAGAGCTCATCCAATCTATTAATCAAAATGTAGCAAAGTAGATCCTCAAGTCACTTGTTTTTAAATCGTGGAGATATATATCACAGTTTGAAAATGGGACCCAATACAAACTTTCCGTTAACACTTGAAGCCTCCGAAACAAATGAAGCCTCCAAACAACAATCCTCTTTGCACATCTAAATTGGTGTGTTCCATATTGATATCTGCATTGTAATTGTTACTTGATATGTGCAGAATGTCATAAATTTAAAAAAAAATGATATTATGGTTAATGTTTGAAAAATATACTGATGCCCAAGAAAGCCTGTTTCGGAGGCTTCACATGCAAGTTAACACCATGCTTAACGAATGGGTGAAAAAATTAATGTGTGATTAATCTACAATATCTGCTGCATAGAATCATTAATTCAATACACACAAGAAAATAACAGCTTAGATGATCCCAACAGTGTTGTTTTCAAAAACTACTTCTGCAATGTTTAACCATTGTTAACATGAAGCCTCCGAAACAAAAAAAATGACTTGCTGTGATAATTTAATTTTTTTCACAACTGAAATTCAATACTTAGATGCAAAGTGTGAAAATTGGTAATTGTGATATTTTTACCTATTTTTTCATGTCAACTTGTAGTAGTTAGCCAAATATTTTACTTTTATGATCACCTGTGTTGTTAACTGAAGCCTCCAAACACAAATCGCTTGAACTGCCAATTCTAAAAATAACTCCAATTTCTGTGAAACTTGGCTGGTAGGTTCCTTTCATCAAGTAGTATTTGAACATGAAGTTAGACATTCAAATTATTTTAGGAACCCAATTAAAACTTAAAAAATATGTTTAAGGTTGGGAAATTTCCATTGTAAATAATACTTGATGTTAAAAATTTTCAAAACTGCAATTACAAACATAGCAAAACATGGTATAAAATTTAACTTATATCTGTTGACTTACTTTGGAATGGGATTTCACATGTATTCCGGCTTTCATGTCATAATTTTCTGAGCATATGTAAAATACATTTTTTCTTAGATTTTAACCAAAATGTTATGGAAATGTCAAATTTTTTATTAGAAATCAAAAGATTTAAGCCTTGAAACATTATGTTACTGAAATTTAAGTTGCTTCTATGCATGATTTCAGTAAACAGAAACATATTTAAGTGGTTTGAAATTTTGACCCTAAAAATCAAAAGTTACACCCTTTACTGTGAAAATGACCATATGCAAGACGTGGTATCACCAGAAGTGTGGCGATTTATCAGATGAGTTGTTCAATGTTATTAAACAGTATGGTATGCAAGGCACACATGAGTTACCATGGCATTGCAAGGTGTGTAGGAAGTATGCAGAGAAGCTGGTAGGTGAAATGGTTGACTTACGAAGGAAGCATGAGAAGTTAGAGAAAGAAGTAAAAGATATAAACAGTAGATTGAGAGCCATAGAAATCAATGGTACAACAGTTCCTGTAGGCCGTGAAGACCAAAGCATGCAGAAGGTAGTGAAAGAAATCATAGAACAAGATAAAAGAAAACTGAATGTCATAGTCAGTGATCTACCAGAGATCACCAAGACTAGTTCGCCAAGAGTTGTGTTGAAAAGCGTTAAAGAACTTTTTCAGAGTAAGCTTGAAGTAAGTCCAAACGACATAGTGAAAACTGATGTAATATCCACTGAAAAAGGTTGTCTCGTAAAAGTACAAATGAAAAACAAAACGGCAAAGCACACAGCTCTTACCAATGCCAAAAATCTGCACAACGATGAAGTGTACAACGATGTGTACTTGAAACCAGATCTGACGTATGAACAGAGGAAAAAAGAGGCAGAGCTACGTCAAGAACTCAGGCAGCGTAAAGCGGAGGGTGAAAAAACTTGAGGATAGTGAGGGGAAAATTGTCACAGCCAGACCTCCTCCCTCACAAGAAGAACAGTAGGTCAACAAGACAAGAACTATGTAAATAGCGCACAAATTAGCACCAAGCACCAAACTTCCACTGGCCTGCAAGAACCAGAGTCTTCAGAGGAAAACCACCTTGAAGAGAATTTGCAGACAGACATTGAAAAAAAAAATTGTTGATGCATACCAAGAGACTGGAAGGAAAGAAAACCGACCAGTGGATGCAGACAGACATTCTTTAGATAGCCAAAAAAATAGCGAAACAAGGAAACGACCAGCAGCCAAGAGAAAAAACAATACAGCCAGAAATCCAAAGACTGGTAGGAAAAGTAACCAACCAGCGGATGGCACAAGAAAGAAGTTAAAATGCACCTTCTGCAACGCACAAAGTATTACAAATAAGAGAGACGATTTGAGATACCACATTGAAGAAGAAGATCCAGATATAGTAGGCATTGTAGAGACATGGCTTCACCAAGATATTGCAAATGCAGAGCTTCAAATACCTGGCTACCAGACTACCAGACTAGACAGACAGTACAAAGGACATGGTGGTATACTACTGTATACAAAGGATGGTATAGAAGTACAGGTGAGAGAAGATGCAGCCTTAGCAGAGTATGAGGATGCATTATGGTGTGACATCTCATGTCCAAGCACGGAAGCTGATATGCTACTGGGGATCATGTATAGGAGTCAATACAACACCAATGAGCAAAATGATAGCCTGAACCAGGTATTAAAGAGCCTCAAAGACGAGAAAAAGACATCATGGTTATTGGTGACTTCAACTACCGAGAAATTAACTGGGAAATCATGCAAGCTGGATCAGGAAGAGCAGAAGCCTTCATGGATGTTATCCTGGACAACTTATGGACCCAACATGTTACAAAGCCAACTAGACTGAATTCCTTGATAGACCTGGTGATAACCTCAAACCCAGATATGGTTGACGATGTGCAAGTTGTAGCCCACCTTGGTACAAGCGACCACTGCATGTTGATTTGGGATACAAATTACCTGGTCGAACCAGTGAAATCACCGCCAAAGAGAGACTTTAGAAATGCCAATTTTGACCAAATGAAAGCCAAACTGAGACAAATAAAGTGGACCGAAGATTTGGAAACAAGATCAGCAGAACAAGCTTGGAACTATACCAAAGAACAATTGCACAACGTAATACATGATCATGTTCCAATGAAGATCCAAAGAAATAAAAAGAAACCAATGTGGTTGACCAAGAAAGCACAGAAACTTGTTCGCAGGAAACAAAGAGCCTGGAAAAGATATCAAAAGAGAAAGACTAGTAGAAACTTGGAGCACTACAAGAAATGTCAGAAAGAAGCTAAGTATGAAGTAAGACAGGCAAAGAGAGACTTTGAGAAGAAATTAGCAGAGAATATAAAGGAGGATTCTAAAAGCTTCTACGCCCACGTGAGATCCAAACAGAAAGTAAAAGACGCTGTTGGTCCACTGAAAACCGACATCGGAGAAACAATACCACCAGGGCAGCCCACAGCAGAAGCATTGAATGACTTTTTTGCATCAGTCTTTACAGTGGAGAACCAAAATGTACCTGAACCAGAAACTATTTACACAGGACCAGAAGAAGAGAAACTTGAAGAATTTGTTATTACCAACGACTGTGTCAAAGAAAAGCTGAAAGGACTTGATTCTTCCAAAGCAGCTGGCCCAGATCAAATTCCCCCTTCGGTACTTAAAGAATGTGCAGAGGAACTGTGTACCCCATTGGCGTATATCTTCAACAAGTCATTAGCAGAAGGCATTGTTCCTGCAGACTGGAGAATCGCGCATATCATACCACTCTTTAAGAAGGGCTCAAGATCCAAAACAGGGAATTACAGACCTATCAGCCTCACTTCAGTAATTGGCAAAGTCCTGGAAAGTATCATCAAAGACCATATAACAGAGCATCTTGATAAGCACAATCTCATCCATGACACTCAACACGGATTCAGAAAGGGAAGTCTTGCACTACAAATCTTATTGAGTACTTGGAAGTCATCACCAAGACAGTAGATGAAGGCATCCCAGTAGACGTTGTGTATCTAGACCTGGCCAAGGCTTTTGACACAGTACCACATAGAAGACTAGTAGAAAAGATTAAAGCTCATGGCATTGAAGGCAAGCTGTTGTATTGGATTGAGTCATGGTTGACAGATCGGAAGCAGAAAGTAGTTACGCAAGGAGCAGAGTCGGAATGGAAAGAGGTGACAAGTTCGGTGGTTCAAGGATCAGTATTAGGACCCCTCTGCTTCCTGATATATATGAATGACATGGAGAGCAATATTAGTACATCAGCTACAGTGAGCAAGTTTGCAGATGACACAAAGTTAGCAAATCCAGTGGCAACAGATGACGACATAGAGAATATGCAAGACAACATAAACCACCTGCAAGCCTGGGCAGAAAGATGGCAACTGAGGGACAACCCCGACAACCGTACCGTTATGCACTTTGGGCATCAGAACCAGCACCACACATACCACATGGGAGAAACAGAACTGAAAGAAACAAAAGAAGAAAAGGATTTGGGAGTGCTGATTAGCAACACACTGAAGGTATCCTCGCAATGTGCTACTGCAGCCAAGAAAGGGAACAGAGCATTAGGCCTCATTAAGAGAAACTTCGCCTTCAGAAGCCGTGACATCATATTGAAGCTCTTCAAGTCTCTGGTTAGACCACACCTGGACTATGCTATGCAAGCATGGAGCCCGCACATGGAAAAGGACAAGAAGGTCATCGAAAAGGTGCAGGCAAGAGCAACCAAACTCATCCCGAGTATCCAGCATCTTACATACGAAGAACGACTAAAGAGACTCAACCTCACCACAATGGAGAAGAGAAGGAAAGAGGGGACATCATCCAAACATACAGAATCATGAATCAAATCGACAGGATCAATCCAGATAACCTTTTCCAGAAAGCGGACTACCAGGGCACCAGAGGACACTCCCAAAAACTGGCCAAATCAAGATCAAGACTAGATACAAGGAAGTATTTTTACAGTCAAAGAGTGGTGGAAAATTGGAACAAATTGCCTGAAAGTGCTATTCAATCGCCCACACTCCTCTGCTTTAAGCAGGAACTAAGCAAATTGGGTTTTAATGGGCAAAAAGCTCCCCAAACCCCTGCCACACTATTATCATCTCAGAAGAAGGTGAAGGTGTGGCATCTAAGGTATGTCTAAGGTATGTCTACAGATAGGAGCACATTCAGGCTTGGTTAAAGTCTATCTTGTTATGATATGTTTGGTAAATTGGCCAATTAGGTCAAGACATGTCATCAATTTAACCTTGGCATGAGAAAGAGTTGCCACTCATGCTTAACATCCACCACATTATGGTGGATTAAAGAATAGCTTAATCTATTATGTACAGCTGTGTGTGGTCAAAAGAGTATACTTCATGACTTCTAATATTATTTGCCCCAACACATGTGTCTGGCACTTAACACTTTGGGTGGAATATTTGGAAACAGGTATTTTTTTTTTTAGTCCACAAAATGTAAACATGGAGACATGTACAATTACAGAATTTGACTTACTGGAAATGGGTTTTTGCTGAACAAAAGTAAGTAATCATTAGGGATCATATTTTTCAAAAATGGATTACAGGGTTTCAGTGTATTTTGAAAATGATGGGTTTGTGTGAATTTTTATAACTGGTGCAGTTATCATGTTTTGAAATATACACTCTTTGACAGCTCTCTCCGTGCCTGTTTGAATGCCTGGTCATACCATGTACCCATACACTAGGTATGGGTACATGAGACCAGGTATAAGTATGGGAAGCAAGTGAATCAATTGCTGCTCAACTTGGCCAATGACAACATGCTTTCGCAGATGCAGCACATTCCAACACGTGGGAAAAACATCCTTGATCTGGTATTCACCACCTTACCGGACCAAATACAACAAATTGAAACTGTTCCAGGGATGTCAGACCATGATTCTGTCACGGTGCAACTGGACACAACTGTCAAATATAGCCGGAAGAAACCTCGTAAAGTATATGTTTACAAGAAAGCTGATATGAATGGACTGTGTGAAGAAATGGAGAACTATAAAGACCAGTTCCTCCAATCAAAACCAATGGAAGGAGATGTGGATACAAATTGGAACTCCTTCAAAGAAAAGATCTTCCAAGCTATGGACGAGTTTATACCTCAAAAGCAGCTATCGTCGTGGAACGACATCCCATGGATGAATGCTGCAAACAAAAGACTAATCCGAAAAAGAAAAGACTATGGAAGAAAGCAAAGAAACATAATACCGAGAAGACCTGGCAAGACTTTCGCGATAATCGCAAAGCATTAAAGAAAAGCTTAAAGAAAGACTATGAAGAATATGTGAGTGGCATCCTGGAGGACACGATGACTGAATCGCAGAAAAAATTCTGGCAATTCATCAACAGTCAGAAGAAAGACAGTGGGGGCATACCCACTTTGAAGACTGACTCTGGGCTAGCTACCACCAGCGCTCAAAAGGCAGATGCATTGAACAGTCAATATCAATCAGTGTTCACCAAGGAAGACACCACAACCATACCTGATAAAGGAAGTAGCCCATACCCTTCAATGTCAAACATCATCTTCAGTACAGATGGTATTGAGAAACTCTTAAGTAAGCTGAAACCCAGAAAGGCATGTGGACCCGACTTGATTCCAATTCGAAAGTGCTTAAGGAGACGGCGGCCCAGATTGCTCCGATCCTGCAAGTTATCTTCACACAATCATATGTGACTGGAACCTTGCCACAAGATTGGTTGACTGCTAACATCGTTGCAATTTACAAGAAGGGTAGTAAGAACTTACCAATCAACTACCGACCTGTTTCTCTGACATGTGTTGTAACTAAGCTCATGGAGCACATCATTTATCACTGCATCATGGAACATATCGATGAACACCAAATACTCTCTTCAGATCAACACGGATTTCGACAACAACATTCCACGGAATCACAGTTAATCAACACGATCGAGGAAATCACAAGATCTTTTGACAGTGGTTCTCAGACAGATGTCTTGGTCCTCGACTTTTCCAAGGCATTTGATACGGTGGCCCATCAGCGCCTGCTTGGAAAGATTGGATACTATGGGATAAGAGATAACACCAGTGGATGGATTAGAACATGGCTCACCACACGGACACAGAGGGTAGTAGTTGATGGGGAAGCGTCGCACACAGTTAGTGTTGACTCAGGGTACCGTAGGGTACAGTTCTGGGACCCTTGATGTTTCTGCTATTCATCAACGATATAGGTGACAACATTGATTCAACCATTAAGTTGTTTGCAGATGATTGTTTACTACTCAGAACAATCAAGACACCCAATGACACATTTTCACTGCAAAAAGACCTTGACAGTTTGAACACATGGACAAAGGACTGGCAGATGGATTTCAACTCCAAGAAATGCTACACTCTTAGGATTCACAGGAAAAAACACCCTATCATCCATAATTACCACCTTGGAGGGGACGCTCTTTCTACTGTGCCCAGTCAAGCCTATCTCGGTGTTGAAATTCACGAAAAGCTCAGTTGGAAATCTCACATCAATGCCACTGCAGCCAAAGCCGGAAGGACACTGGGATTTTGAGGAGAAACCTTGGAAAATGTGCACAATCCGTGAAACACCAGGCCTACATTTCTTTGGTAAGATCACAATTAGAATACGCCTCCACTATCTGGGACCCATACAGACAAAACCAAATAGATCAACTTGAGCAGATTCAACGCAGGGCAATTCGTTTCATATGCGGAAACTACCAACGTGAGGCCAGCGTCACCACCATGAGATTAGATCTGGGAATCCCCACCTTGGAAGAGAGACGCAGGAAAGCCCGCTTGACCACATTCTACAAGGCAATCAACAACCAAATAGCCATACCAATTCCAGACTACATCAAACCAAGACAACGCTCAACTCGCCAACAACATCAGCAGAGGTTCATGCGGCTTGGTTCTAGCTCAGACAACTACAGGCAAAGCTTCTTCCCAAGAACTCTGCGTGACTGGGATTCGCTCCCCGCTAACATCATTGAACTGCCCACAGTAGAGCAGTTCAAGGGAGCCATCAACGCCTAAGTCATCTAGGAGCCACCTTTTTACTTGCACCGTTGTATATATGAGAGCACATCGCACAAGTGTCCAAAGTTTGAGACACCACACACATCCCTCGTTTAGTTGCTGAACAGGCATTAACGAGTATTTTCGTAGAAGTAGAAGTGAGAGTTGACAGCCCTGCCAAAACTTGTTGCTTTTAAAAGTGAAGCAGCTGAATTTGTCGACCTGATAATACTAGGGAGCTGGTTCCAAATGGGCACCATACACCAATGTACGCTGAAAAAAGCCCATCTTGTGGCACTCAGTTTTAGAATACTGATTTACCAGCAACAAAGGATCGGAGGAAAATCTGGTGGTGGGACGGTCTTTGTTAGTACCGGTACCATTAAAAACTACATAGCCTAATCATCAAGATTGATGTCGTATAATCCCAGATTGCACTTGAAAAATATATTGAGATCGACATATTCTCTTCTAAAACTTAATGGGAGAAGCGTTAGTTCTGTTAACCTTTCCTTGTACTAATCTACAGTGATCGATTTTCGAATATTTTTTTGTGTAGCAAAGAATGCTACTCACTTTCAGATTTGAGTAGCAATTCCAAAATTGTGAGTAGCATTTTGCAACATGCTAATCCTGAATGTTCCATTTTCAGTTCAAGTGGCCAGTGATCGATTTTCAGTATATTTTTATGTGTAGCAAAAAAATGCTACTCACTTTCAGATTTGAGTAGCAATTACAAAATTGTGAGTAGCATTTTGCTACGCTAATCCAGGTAAATCGAACACTGCTAATCTAAAATGAATTTAGTTGCCCTTCTCTGGACCCCCTCAACTTTCTGGATGTTGCGCTTTGAGGTACCACTCCAGAGGGGACTGCAATATTCCGAATCACTACGAACCAAGGCCGAGTACAAAGTCCTGGATACATTATGAGGGGCATTGGAGCCAATGGTGCATTTTATCATACATGTACCAAGTTTTGGAATGACCCTGAATGATTCACCCATTTGTTGAAACCTTCCCTCTCTAAGGTGGCGCTCTGTAACACTGCTGTAGTCTTCACAATTGTGTTACAAGAGTACATCATTCCGCTGGATCAGATGCCATTCCTTGTTTAGAAACCAGCTTCACGTCATTAGTCCAAGATGCTGGTGGACGCCCACTACCTGCCGCCTTCCATGGCCTCTTACAAAATTTATTTTTCTACACCTCCATGTTTCCTGACAATATGGCCAAAGTACTTCAGCTTTCTCTCCATTATGCCATTTCTGATCTTGTACCTATCTTTTGTCTAGGATCCAGGAATTTGTATTCCTGTCTTGCTATGTCACTTGCAGGAGCCTCATAGAATGTAGAATATATCACACCACAACTCCTCCCAGCTAACTAATTGATGAAATGAATGGCTTTTTTGTTTTGAATAGACCTTTTCAAATTGAAGTTTTCCAAAGTTTGTTATAGATGACCCCGTTTACAATACCGGGACATCAGCGCTAACGCAGACGCAACTATTACGCCTGAACACAAATCTGCATGAAAGTCACAGTCGTTGGGTATGGCTTGTGCAAGAAATTGATATTTATATTGCGAAGACAGCACGAAGACAAAATCAAATGTGCCGCAGACGACAAACATCTGCATTTTTCTTTCTTTTACTGTCACATTGTGAAGTGCCAAATAGTGGAAGTGTTAGTTCAATACCTTTAGAAAATATTTCTCTGTAATGACTCATGATGATTTTGGCTAAATATGTTGTATTTTCACTCAAAAGGTATGTGATTCCACTTGATTCATTGAATCATTGTGCACCAATTTGACCCCCTAGCTTACTGAATAAATACTGCGGTTTTCCGATCTTTTCCGATCTTGATTTGAAAAGGTTTATTGCATAGGCCTACACACTAACAGAAGGTACTGCCATTTTAATCATACCACTTTTTATTTTTGATCAGGTATGTGGATTTTCAGAATTATACTCCTGGCAAAGAGAGCAACAACAAGAGAATCCCATGAATTCTGCCTGCATGATGGCCCACCTTACGCTAATGGAGACCCACATGTTGGACATGCTCTGAATAAGGTAATGTACAATGCATTTTTGACACTTGGTTGTTTGATGCGATCATTTAGTAATGTTTCTAATAAAACATTGCATAATTTTCCATCTTTACAATACCCATAACAGCTATCACACCAATATAAACTCATCCCAAAAAGAAAGTATCCAGTTTGATTTTGGTTCATAAGTCAAAGATGTGGTCTTAAATCAAGACCTACCAACAGTATGTTACAGATAAATTTATTTCAAGCACAGTTTGATACCTCGTTTGTCCAAATCTATGCGGAATTGATGACATAGTGACCTTTTAAACGCAACGACCTTGATTTTAAAAGTTGCAGTAATTCCTATTGGTGTGGTTTTCCTGCTTCTCAAGATTCGTCATAAAGGTACACAATAACAGAGACCAGTGAAGACTGTTAGTACCGGTACCATTAAAAACTACATAGCCTAATCATCAAGATTGATGTCGTATAATCCCAGATTGCACTTGAAAAATATATTGAGATCGACATATTCTCTTCTAAAACTTAATGGGAGAAGCGTTAGTTCTGTTAACCTTTCCTTGTACTAATCTACAGTGATCGATTTTCGAATATTTTTTTGTGTAGCAAAGAATGCTACTCACTTTCAGATTTGAGTAGCAATTCCAAAATTGTGAGTAGCATTTTGCAACATGCTAATCCTGAATGTTCCATTTTCAGTTCAAGTGGCCAGTGATCGATTTTCAGTATATTTTTATGTGTAGCAAAAATGCTACTCACTTTCAGATTTGAGTAGCAATTACAAAATTGTGAGTAGCATTTTGCTACGCTAATCCAGGTAAATCGAACACTGCTAATCTAAAATGAATTTAGTTGCCCTTCTCTGGACCCCCTCAACTTTCTGGATGTTGCGCTTTGAGGTACCACTCCAGAGGGACTGCAATATTCGAATCACTACGAACCAAGGCCGAGTACAAAGTCCTGGATACATTATGAGGGGCATTGGAGCCAATGGTGCATTTTATCATACATGTACCAAGTTTTTGGAATGACCCCTGAATGATTCACCCATTTGTTGAAACCTTCCCTCTCTAAGGTGGCGCTCTGTAACACTGCTGTAGTCTTCACAATTGTGTTACAAGAGTACATCATTCCGCTGGATCAGATGCCATTCCTTGTTTAGAAACCAGCTTCACGTCATTAGTCCAAGATGCTGGTGGACGTCCACTACCTCGTCGCCTTCCATGGCCTCTTACAAAATTTATTTTTCTACACCTCCATGTTTCCTGACAATATGGCCAAAGTACTTCAGCTTTCTCTCCATTATGCCATTTCTGATCTTGTACCTATCTTTGTCTAGGATCCAGGAATTTGTATTCCTGTCTTGCTATGTCACTTGCAGGAGCCTCATAGAATGTAGAATATATCACACCACAACTCCTCCCAGCTAACTAATTGATGAAATGAATGGCTTTTTTGTTTTGAATAGACCTTTTCAAATTGAAGTTTTCCAAAGTTTGTTATAGATGACCCCGTTTACAATTCCGGGTCATCAGCGCTAACGCAGACGCAACTATTACGTCTGAACACAAATCTGCATGAAAGTCACAGTCGTTGGGTATGGCTTGTGCAAGAAATTGATATTTATATTGCGAAGACAGCACGAAGACAAAATCAAATGTGCCGCAGACGACAAACATCTGCATTTTTCTTTCTTTTACTGTCACATTGTGAAGTGCCAAATAGTGGAAGTGTTAGTTCAATACCTTTAGAAAATATTTCTCTGTAATGACTCATGATGATTTTGGCTAAATATGTTGTATTTTCACTCAAAAGGTATGTGATTCCACTTGATTCATTGAATCATTGTGCACCAATTTGACCCCTAGCTTACTGAATAAATACTGCGGTTTTCCGATCTTTTCCGATCTTGATTTGAAAAGGTTTATTGCATAGGCCTACACACTAACAGAAGGTACTGCCATTTTAATCATACCACTTTTTATTTTTGATCAGGTATGTGGATTTTCAGAATTATACTCCTGGCAAAGAGAGCAACAACAAGAGAATCCCAATGAATTCTGCCTGCATGATGGCCCACCTTACGCTAATGGAGACCCACATGTTGGACATGCTCTGAATAAGGTAATGTACAATGCATTTGACACTTGGTTGTTTGATGCGATCATTTAGTAATGTTTCTAATAAAACATTGCATAATTTTCCATCTTTACAATACCCATAACAGCTATCACACCAATATAAACTCATCCCAAAAAGAAAGTATCCAGTTTGATTTTGGTTCATAAGTCAAAGATGTGGTCTTAAATCAAGACCTACCAACAGTATGTTACAGATAAATTTATTTCGCACAGTTTGATACCTCGTTTGTCCAAATCTATGCGGAATTGATGACATAGTGACCTTTTAAACGCAACGACCTTGATTTTAAAAGTTGCAGTAATTCCTATTGGTGTGGTTTTCCTGCTTCTCAAGATTCGTCATAAAGGTACACAATAACAGAGACCAGTGAAGACTGTTTGACTTCACTTCATGTGTTTTATTGAATACAGATACTCTTTTACTCCTTCCTTAATGTTTTGCCCTTGGTATGTCCTCCTGCTGTCCTCCTGCTGCATCAATGACTGTCAGACATCTGCGCGCATGCTCTCAGCGAGACGTCTGATGCGCTCTTGATCTATCGCTGCCCATAATTGCATGAGTAGCAGGACCAAGTCAATAGGAATTACTGCAACTTTTTAAATGGAGGTGATTGCATTCAAATGGTCACTGTGTCATCAATTCTGCATTGATTTGAACAAATGAGGTATCAAACTGCGCGGAATAAATTTTCCTGTAACATACTTTTGGTAGGTTTTGATTTAAGGCCACATCTGTGACTTATGGAATAAAATCAAACTGGATACTTTCTTTTTGTGATGAGTTTACATATTGTCACCCTACTACACTAATTGCCTACATCATTTTTGCTGAACCATGAAATGGATCAGCCTATAACTGCATATGTTACTAGGTTACTAGGTTACTAGGTCCCTAACTAACCATTTGGTCTGAAATGGACATATCTCTAAATGCCTCGAAGGTATGACCCCATGAGTGGTGTCATATGAAAGAGAAAAACATAAAGAATATAATAAAAATATTTCCAAACGTCAGAGGTCATCCAGGGTCACATGGGTCAAAAAAGGACATTTCAACCAAAAATGCTCCGATTGAGCTTAAATTTAAATGCAATGATCCTTATGACATTCTAAACATGTTTAAAACATTTTTGAATTTATTTAAGGGCATTAAGGGGTCATAAGGGGGTCAAAGGTCAAGTTTTTCAAAATGCTCCGATTGAGTTGAAATTTAAACGAAATGATTCTTATGACATTCTAAACTTGTTGCAAATATTTTAAAATTCATTTAAGGTCATTAAGGGGCAATAAAGGGGTCAAAGGTCAAGTTTTCAAAATGCTTCAATTGTAGGTATAGGCCTACCACAATATACTGCCGAAGCCACATGGTTCAGCTATGGTGCGGTTATCGCTCTAGTTTAAAAACAAAGTACAAAATATGGTTCAAGCATGCATTTAAACAGTTATTCCTTTCATTTTGCGATAAAAAGTAGTTTGAAAATGTTCTTGCTATATGGTCTGCATGTATATCATTTTTGCTGAACCATGAAATGGTCAGCCTATAGTAGTCTATGTTACTTCCTTCCTTCCTTACTTCCTTACTCCCTTACTCAGCAACCTTTTGGTCTGAAATGGACATATCTCTAAATGCCACGAAGGTATGACCCCATGAGTGGTGTCATATGAAAGAGGAAAACATAAAGAATATAATAAAAATATTTTCAAACGTCAGAGGTCATCCAGGGTTCACAGGGGTCAAAAAAGGTAATTTTAACCGAAAATGCTCAGATTGAGCTTAAATTTAAATGCAATGATCCTTATGACATTCTAAACATGTTTAAAACATTTTAAAATTTATTGAAGGTCATTAAGGGGTCATAAAGGGGTCAAAGGTCAAGTTTTTCAAAATGCTCCAATTGAGCTGAAATTTAAATGCAATGATCCTTATGGCATTCTAAACATTTAAAAAATATTTTCAAATTTATTTAAGGTCATTAAGGGGTCATAAAGGGGTCAAAGGGCAAGTTTTTAAAAATGCTCCAATTGAGCTGCAATTTATATGCAATGATCCTTATGACATTCTAAACATTTTTAAAACATTTTAAGATTCATTTAAGGTCATTAAGGGGTCATAAAGGGGTCAAAGATTAAGTTTTCCAAAATGCTCCGATTGAGCCGATATTTAAACACAATGATCCTTATGACATTCTAAACATGTTGAAAATATTTTTAAATTCATTTAAGGTCATTAAGGGGCAATAACGGGGTCAAAGATCAAGTTTTCAAAATGCTGCAATTGAGCTGAAATTTAAATGCAATATGATCCTTATGACATTCTTAACATGTTTTAAATATTTTAAAATTCATTTCAGGTCGTTAAGGGGGTCATACAGAGGTCAAAATTCAAGTTTTCACAATGCCAGCTTTCCACGACCAAGGTATATTAAAACGGCAATGAATCGGCCAGTCATACCTTTGTAGCATTTCGAGATTATGTCCATTACAGACTCCGGGTGACAGTGGTATAGGCCTACCATAATATACTGCCGAAGCCACATGGTTCAGCTATGGTGCGGTTATCGCTCTAGTTATGATGTTATAATGCCATTATACAAGTGTCTACCCCTTGTAAAGATGCAAACAAGATAGTACCATCAGTGCTCAACTTTGCTTAAAAATGAATACATATCTAAATGTACTTGCCATCAAACAACCATGGTCACGGATGCATGCACATCTGTTAAACTCAGGCACATAGATTTCTTTCGAGTAATGTTGACTGGGTCAAAATATCTTAAGAATGACTATTAAAGTGAATATGTTCTGTACACAGCAGTGACAGCACTTACTTTCCTTTGCATAATAGAAAAAGGTACATGTAGAGGTGCTTTAAAGTTGTTAGTTCTTAATTGTAAAATAAAACAAATGTGCACACATGTGTGCATGCCCCACCCCACATGCCTGACTGTATGCATAGATATTGTCATTATTTGCCAATGCGAGAATGGAGTTACTGTACCAGTTCTCATCCTGTGGAGGGGACGTTATCTATACTGTACTTACATACTGTTATTATGGTTTTTTTCTATTGTCAGATATTAAAGGACATTATCAACAGGTATAGATTACTGCAAGGTTACAAAGTGCATTATGTGCCTGGATGGGACTGCCATGGTTTACCCATAGAGCTCAAAGCACTCTCAGAAAGCAAAGACGACTTCAGGAAAATGGCACCACAAGATATCAGAATCAAAGGTATTCATTGACTGATAGCTAGAGTGAATGAGTGTGGGTGTTATATGGCTGGCATGTATGGCTTCTTCTTCTTCGTTGATACGTGACGACAGACCATGTAGTCCATGTAGAGCCACGGTGAGGGTAATGTGGGCATGTAGTAGAATGCTGGGCGGGGGTGGGGGTGGATGAGTGGGTGTATTTGTGGATGGAGGGGTGGTTGGGGAGAATCTGTCACATGCCTGAATTCAATTAATCTTTTCCTATGAACCTTAACAGGTGGACCTCAGATGTTGTCATGATAATGCATACATTGTTACTGCACACTTCACATGCAGCTTTCAAATTAACAATGTTCGCTAAACAATGTGTACATGGTGTGACATCAAATGATGACATCTCAGGTCTAACCGCAAAGGGAATGGGATTTTACTGAAAAGGTGAATGGATTGTTACCTATAAAACTTAAAACGTTCTCAGAAAAAACAGGAAAATGGCACCACATATTATTAGACGTTACTGATTTGTTGCTTGTGCATGTTGGTGAGTGAGTGAGTAATTACTGCTGTAGGGAATCATCCAAATGAGTTGGTCAGGGGCTAGATTTTGTCTTGGTTTGCAAGAATCAAAATCCATCATAGAAAGTCTAAAACTAGTGTGTATTTTTGGATTTGACAATAAAAAAATTTAATTGTTTAAAATCCATCATAGTCACTGCACCTATTGTATGATAATGAGAGAAATTGATTCTTGCAACCTAATCTTACACGAATCATTACGAGAATCGATTCTGTTATTCTTGTCGAAATCTAGGCCCTGTTGGTCATACACCATACTCATATAATATGCTGATACAATGTATGGGAAGGAACCATTGCTTGATTGCTTGCTTGATTGATAACTTTGATTAATTGATGGTAAAGAGGCAGGATGAGAGGGTATTGGATTGACTGATTTGATTGCTTGTTTGGTTGCTTGGTTGAATGATTGATTGAATGATTGATTGTGGGTAGAGGGACATGAATAAAGTGTAGAGAGATAGAGAAGTGAGAGATTATCATTTATCTTTTTCCAAATCTTTTCTTTTAACAGCTAGAAAATTTGCCAAGAAAGCAATTTCTACCCAAATGAAAGCATTTCAAAGATGGGGTGTCATGGCTGACTGGTAAGTCAAGTAGTGTGATGGTGTGTTACCATGGAAACTGCTCAATATTTTCTTGTGGTGGCTTGTATCAGCAGGCAGTTCATGTGAATTTGTCAAGTTTTTGCTGTGAAAACAGAGAAATACAAAGTAATTGAACTCTTCTTGTTGGTGCGTACATGTAGTAACTCAAAAAACATTGCATGAATTTGTATGGACATCCACTCATGTAGGTTCAACATTTAAGCTAAAACTTAATTGATCCATAATTGACTTCTTTAGAGGATACAAAATTCAACATAAAATCAAGATCATGTTGCTTTTCATTAAAAATTAGTGGTTGGTTTGCATAAGTTAGACCTGGTCTAAATATGGAAATTAGTCCTATGGAGAAGGAGCTCTTTGGTAAAAATACATCTTATTCTGTATTTTATAAGATCATAAAAAAGACAAAAATATTTAGCTTTAAAATATTAGATGGCTGTAGTTTACCTTTTGGACTTTGCTAGGAGTAAAAGAAGAAAAGACAACAAAAAACAAACAACAACTAGAGTCAACAGACGCTGAATACAAGCCGCAATTTGACCCCTATAACTTGACCCCTGGGTTACGGATGGGGTCAACTGCTCTTGCATTGTGCTTAGGATGTCATAAGAAATATTCCTGGTGAATTTCAGCTTAATCGTAACTTAAACATGGATTTTGATTTTAAAAAAAATTTTGATTGACCTTTTGACCCCCTTTATGACCTTTGACCTCAATGAAAAAAAAACCTTATGTACACCGACAAAATGCATTGTTCCAGTTTTAATTAAAAAATTCTACTATGTTTAGTTGTTGATAAAAATTCTTGAAGTTATCTAGCTAAAACAGGAAGTGACCCTTAATGACCTTTGACCCCCAAAATAAAAATACCGTGCATACATCAGGTAACACTAATTAATGTATGTTGGTTATATTATTCTGGTCTGTTTACATTTTGAGATAAAATTTTTGAACATTTTTGATAATTTTGGTTTTTGACCGGAAGTAACCCCTTAATGACCTTTGACCCCAAAACTGTAGGCATCCTAAAGACCCTGGCTAGTAGCGATGCATGTGTGCTAATGACGATTCTCTGCTATGTAATTTGTAAAGACAGTGATTTTTTGAATATTTTTACAAATTTTTCAGACTTTTACCGAAATGACCCTTAATGACCTTTGACCTCAAATCTGTTTACAAGTTTTGCGCACTGGTTAACGTTGATTCATATGCATGAGTCACATGATCATTGCATGTAATTTGTGGAAGGAGTAGCATTTTTGTGAAATCAACATTTTGGCCATAAGGTCAAGGTCAAAGGTCAAAGCCAGGTCAAAGTCAAATGGATGGTTTGGTCTAGCCCAGTGGTCATTTGGGTCAAGTTTGGTTGGAATCTGTCAATCTCTTGCGGAGCTAGATGCAGTTGATTGCGGTTGCCAGAAGAAAGAAGAAGAACGAGATCTGATTGCGTTAGCCTGCGACCGCGAGCATGCACAGCCAGCAGTGACAAATGAGTTATGACCACGAATCTGTGAGAACCGGAAGTGATCCCTTAATTACCTTAGAACCCGCAAAAATATTACATAGTGCTTAGGATGTCATAAGGAATATTCCTGGTGAATTTCAGCTTAATCGGAACTTATACATGGATTTTGATTTTTTTTAAAATTTATGATTGACCTTTTGACCCCCTTAATGACCTATGACCTCAATGAAAAAAAACCGTTATGTACACCGTCAAAATGCATTGTTCCAATTTTAATTAAAAAATTCTACTTTGTTTAGTTGTCTCGATAAAAATTCTTAAAGTTATTTAGCTAAAAACAGGAAGTGACCCCTTAATGACCTTTGACCCCCAAAATAAAAATACCATGCATGGTCCTGTGTCACAACCTGGGGTACCTTTGTGTTACATAGTAAAAAAATGAAATGGTTCAAACATTTTACCTACACATCTCATTTGAAGTGGTTCATCCTTCTGAGCATTTTGACACCTTTTTTATGGGAATCGGTTTAAAAATGAGAGAGTGCGGGCAAAAACAATCACAAAGTAGGGAGGATGTAACCCCACCTCTTTTTTCCACATTTACAATCATTCTGAGCAAGTATTGGTCTTTTAAATGAACTTTTCTATTTATTCACTTGGTTTAGATGTCTGGGAGTTCATTTAGACATTTTTTACTAGATTCAAATTTTTAAAGGGGTTTTAGATCAAATTTACAATATGAATCCCTCCCCCTAATCCTCCTCCCCCTAATCCTCAGCCACCCTTGGCACATTTCATGCCAAACGTCATAAGAAAATAATTGAAAAATATTTTAAAACAGGATAAAAACATGAGCAATATAGAATAAATTAGCCTCAATTTAAGACCTAATTGAATCTTCTAAGTGAAGGAGTACTCAAGAGACAGTGTTTTGAAATCCAAACTGCACATCAAAATGTAACAAAGCCACCTTTTTGTGCACCCCAGTATATGGCACAGGATCGCATACAACAGGTAACACTAATTCATGTATGATGATTATATTACTCTGGTCTGTTTACATTTTGAGATAAAAAATTTTAAACTTTTTGATAATTTTGATTTTTGACCGGAAGTATCCCCTTGATGACATTTGACCCCAGAACTGTAGGCATCCGAAAGACCCTAGCTAGTAGCGATGCATGTGTGCTAGTGGCGACTCTCTGCTATGTAATATGTAAAGACAGTGATTTTTTTTATATTTTTTACAAATTTTTCATACTTTTACGGAAGTGACCCCTTAATGACCTTTGATCCCAATTCTGTGAAGGACTTTTAGACACTGGCTATAGGTGATGTATGTGTGCAAGTGACGTCACGATGCTATGTCATATGTGGGAGGAGTAGCATTTTTAGTGAAAATCACGTTTTTGGCCACTGACCGGAAGTGGATGACATTTGATCGGAAGTTGATCATGTGACATCTGTGGCACCACCCAATAGTCCTAGTGATCAACTATGATCAACATGGCTGAAAGCATGTGGCTACGATGGTTGATTTAATGATGTTGACAGAAAGAAGAAGAAGAAGAAAGAAGAAGAAGAAGAAGAAGAACGCGGTAAAAAGAATGCACAGCGCCGATGGCGGCTGTGCAAGAAGAAAGAAGAAGAATTGAGAAGAGACAGCACAAGCCGACGTTTGACGTCGGCTTGTAAAAATGACCCCTCCCTAAGTCTAACCTCCATAATTAAACCAGGTCTAACCTTAGACCTATTCTAACTTTTTTTTGTGCATACAGACCATTGTGTTATTTGGTCATTTGTGCATTATCTGTTTGATTGTTGCTTTTATGGGGTCTGTGAAAAAGTAGTCTGCATATTATTTTTTTGGTATAAAATTTCATTTTGGTTTTGCCAGAGATAGAAAACGTTCTTTACTTATTTTTTTGTACCCTATCCATTTTTAATACTGTTTATGCATTTGATTTATTTCAGGGCCAATAATTGCTACTACACATATGACAAAGAGTTTGAGGCCACACAGCTGGAAGTCTTTCACAAAATGTACCAAAAGGTGAGCTGCAGTTGCCAAGTTTATAGTTAAAAAATGGACCGGTCTGTGGAAAATATTAGAAGTAACTCTTGTTCACATATTGTACTTGTGTGATTAAATGAGATGTAATATCAGTCAATCAATCATTTGATCGATTGATCAATCAATCAATCAATCAATCAGTCAAAGCAAAATATCAAATCAAAAGTATCATAGCTAGTATGAACTAAGATTATTATTTAATCATATAATTCTACTTATGTTCTACATAGGGGTATGTCTACAGGGATCTTAAACCAGTCAACTGGTCACCTTCATCTAGGTAAGATTCATTAATTGTCCTACAGCACAAAAACAAAGTTCCCATTTGCTTGAGTGGTCATAATGTTTTGGTGCCCCCAGACTTCACTTTGTTACCTAAATGTATGTTTTGATTTGTTTGTAAATAAAACTGAAACTGAAAATAAACTTAACTTATTGCGGATGTTGGATTTTATGATAAGGTCATTGGAAAGCTGTTTACTTTGAAAATCAAAATTTAGTAGGACTCCGGCAACTCTTAGAGCTTTGAGCTTGATTGCTTTCACTCAATAGCAGCAAAATAGTGTTAAAGTTATGGTACCAGGAAGTCAGGGGTATGTAAAAGTAAGCACTTTTTTGCCAGTTATGGAAGGAAAAAAACCTCTTTCCCATTGCAAAACATGCATGCAGTTAATTTTATGGTCACTTATCGCTGTATATATTTTTGTTTTGATATTATTGTGGTAACTCTGCAGGACAGCACTTGCAGAAGCAGAATTAGAATACAACCCCAAGCACATATCACCCTCTGTGTATGCCAGGTTTCCTGTACATTCACTACCGGACAAATTAGCTGCTTTGAAAGGTGAGAGTCAACTTCAAATATACATGTACTTGTTGAACCACATGAAGCTCATGGGACCAATTAACGAGAGGGATTAGAATATCTATGTAATGTTGCTTTTGTATAGTTATACCATCAGAGATTCATCTACAAGCATATATTAGGGTTTTTTTTTTTACGGAAAAGACAAAAGGCAAACATCCTCCGCAAAAATTGGAGTTAGAGCAACTATATCACTGATACAGGATGTACAAACATGTATTATAACTATAATAATTGTAAGAACAATACTGTATATTATAATGTTTCTGTGGAGTGTTTTAGCCTTTTGTCTCTTTAATAAAAAAAACCCCAACCAACCCTCATTTAGAGGCATATACGCTTGTATATATGGAATTCTTCAGTATATCCTGTGTTTATGATAGTAGGGTGTAGTATTAGGTAGGCCTAATAAAAATACATTATAGATTGGGAATAAGTGACCTGATCAACAGCTTCATCTGGCATTTTGCTGCATCAAATCCGTTGGTATCAGAAGAAAGTTCATATTTTCTCATTATGCCAGTAAAATTTAAGACCTGAAATATGTTTCATATAGATGGTGTGAACAAAAATTGTGGAGCAATGCAATTCAAAATTTAGAACATATTGTTTTAATGGTAGTTGTCAATGTAAGATAGAAAACAGAAATGAAACCACACGTCCAGTTTGGTCCTTACTGTGGTTAAGATACTGTTTTAATAATACTTTGGGAATTTCACAATACTTACTTCACTTTCTTGGAAACAATATGCTTGTTATCTAAGTAGCAGACAAGCTGTCTCCCAGCACAAGTTATATGCCAATTGCTGAAAGTAAGTTGGCAAACCTGTGATTTAGTAGCCCAATTGGGCGACTTCTGAATCAAAATGGACCACAACTTAAAAACTATTAGCAGCAGCACCCCCTGTGTTTCTTTATTATATTCTTTAATGTTTACTCTTCCATTTAACACCACTCTGGGGCTACACCTTCGTGGCATTTCGAGATATGTCCATTTCAGACCAAATGGTTAGTCAGTTAGTAAGCTAGTAAGTAAGGAAGCTAGTAACATACACTAATATAGGCTGATACCATTTCATGGTTCAGCAAACATTAGACCACACCCCTTTAAATTGAATAAAATCAAGTTGCCAAGCAGTTGTGCACTGTGTAGTAAATATTCAGAGCATTACCAGCAACATGTGACATGGAATTATTGATGATTCTGACATTGGTTTTTACTTTTTATTTGATTGATCAGGTATTTGTGCCATCCTGATTTTTGTGCAATATCTTGAAGACCACATAGATTCAGACCAATCAGGTGATCTGTTACTTGCTTGCCTGGCTTATTTGCTTTTCAGTTGAATCAGAAACCTATTCTGATTGGAGGGCAATGATGATCACACCCTGATTGACTTCGACCAATGAGGTGAACTGTTACTAATAATAATGTTTGTTTGTTTTGGTCTTATCAGACACCTATCCTGATTTGAGTACAATCATCTGGACCACCACACCATGGTCAATACCAGCCAATGAGGCGATCTGTTATATGCCAGCTAGAGACTATGCTGTAGTGCAGTGTGCAAAAACGGGACAACATTTTCTACTGGGAACTGAGAGAGTTTCAGAAATTGCACAAGCAAGTGGAAGACAGCTGGAAGTGAAACAAGTTATTCAGGGTAACTTTATATTAGTTTCATACACTCCTAGATAGTGAGAACCAATCAGAGCAAATGTTAGTAAATTACTAGCCCTGGAGGGTGTTTATAAACCGAGGATTGAAAACCGAGGATCGAAAAACGAGGATCGGAAAACGAGGCTGTGGTAAAATACATAGACAAGAATCCTCGTTTTCTAATCCTCGGTTTATAAACACCTATATATAAGGTTATAAACCGAGGATCGGAAAACGAGGCTGTGGTAAAATACATAGACAAGAATCCTCGTTTTCTAATCCTCGGTTTATAAACACCTATATATAAGGTTATAAACCGAGGATCGGAAAACGAGGCTGTGGTAAAATAAATAGCAACGAATCCTCGTTTTCCAATCCTTGGTTTATAAACACCTATATATAAAGTTATAAAACGAGGATCGAAAACCGAGGATCGGCTTAATATTCCATTTCCAGACGTCGTATGCCATTAAAACTGCGGCCTAATACCAAAACGATTACTATTCCAAGTTTAAGGGGTCACTATGATACCTACTTCATCATTTTTAAGAAATTAATTTCGTGTGTGCATCTTTGACTCTCAATGACATATAGGTTATTCAGATATTGGTGGAGGGGAGCCCGGGGGTGCTCCCATGGACGTAGTAGGGGCATGGGGATGTTATTAGAGTGAGAAGTGCACTATTTACTCTCTAGCAACCGTCAAAGGACGCAATTATTTGTTGTATAAAATCATAGCAACGAATCCTCGTTTTTCAATCCTCGGTTTATAAACACCTATATATAGGGTTATAAAACGAGGATCGAAAACCGAGGATCGGATCGAAAACTGAGTAGCGCCCTAATACCGAAACGATTACTATTCCAAGTTTAAGGGGTCACTATGATACCTATTTCATCATTTGTAAGAAATTAATTTCGTGTGTGCATCTTTGACTCTCAATGACATATAGGTTATTCAGATATTGGTGGAGGGTCCCGGGTGCTCCCATGGACGTAGTAGGGGCATGGGGATGTTATTAGAGTGATAAGCGCACTATTTACTCTCTATCAACCGTCAAAGGACGCAATTATTTGTTGTATAAAAGCATAGCAACGAATCCTCGTTTTCCAATCCTCGGTTTATAAACACCTATAAAACGAGGATCGGAAACCGAGGATCGGCTTAATATTCCATTTCCGGACGCCGTATGCCATTAAAACTCACTGAGTAGCGTCCTAATACCGAAACGATTACTATTCCAATTTTAAGGGGTCACTATGATACCTACTTCATCATATTTAAGAAATTAATTTCGTGTGTGCATCTTTGACTCTCATTGACATATAGGTTATTCAGATATTGGTGGAGATGTCCCTGGGGTGCTCCCATGGACGTAGTAGGAGCATGGGGGTGTTATTAGAGTGAGAAGCGCACTATTTCCTCTCTATCAACCGTCAAAGGACGCAATTATTTGTTGTATAAAAGCATAGCATCGAATCCTCGTTTTCCAATCCTCGGTTTATAAACACCTATATATAAGGTTATAAAACGAGGAAACCGAGGATAAACTTAATATTTCATTTTCGGACGTCAGTATGCCATTAAAACTCACTGAGTAGCGTCCTAGTGCCGCAACGATTACTATTCCAAGTTTAGGGGTCACTATGATACCTACTTCATCATGTTTAAGAAATTAATTTCGTGTGTGCATATTTGACTCTCAATCACATAAAGGTTATTCAGATATTGGTGGAGGGTCCTCGGGGTGCTCCCATGGACGTAGTAGGGTCATGGTGATGTTATTAGAGTAAGAAGCGCACTATTTACTCTCTATCAACCGTCAAAGGACGCAATTATTTGTTGTATAAAAAGCATAGCGAATCCTCGTTTTCCAATCCTCGGTTTATAAACACCTATATATAAGGTTATAAAACGAGGATCGAAAACCGAGGATCGGCTTAATATTTCATTTTCGGACGTCGTATGCCATTAAAACTCACTAAGTAGCGTCCTAGTGCCGAAACGATTACTATTCCAAGTTTAGGGGTCACTATGATACCTACTTCATCATGTTTAAGAAATTAATTTCGTGTGTGCATATTTGACTCTCAATCACATAAAGGTTATTCAGATATTGGTGGAGGGGTCCTCGGGGTGCTCCCATGGACGTAGTAGGGTCATGGTGATGTTATTAGAGTAAGAAGCGCACTATTTACTCTCTATCAACCGTCAAAGGACGCAATTATTTGTTGTATAAAAGCATAGCAACGAATCCTCGTTTTCCAATCCTCGGTTTATAAACACCTATATATAAGGTTATAAAACGAGGATCGAAAACTCGAGGATCAGCTTAATATACCATTTCCAGACGTCAGTATGCCATTAAAATTCACTGAGTAGCTCCCTAATACTAAAACGATTACTATTCCAAGTTTAGGGGTCACTATGATACCTACTTCATCATGTTTAAGAAATTAATTTCGTGTGTGCATATTTGACTCTCAATCACATAAAGGTTATTCAGATATTGGTGGAGGGGTCCTCGGGGTGCTCCCATGGACGTAGTAGGGTCATGGTGAATCACCATTGGTGATGTTATTAGAGTAAGGAGCGCACTATTTACTCTCTATTACTGGAAATGGTATATTAAGCTAGCGAATCCTCGTTTTCCAATCCTCGGTTTATAAACACCTATATATAAGGTTATAAAACGAGGATCGAAAACCGAGGATCGGCTTATATTCCATTTCCAGGCGTCGTATGCCTTTAAAACTCACTGAGTAGCTTCCTAATACCGAAACAATTACAATTCCAAGTTAAGGGGTCACTGTGTTACCTACTTCATCATGTTTAAGAAATTAATTTCGTGTGTGCATCTTTGACTCTCAATCACATATAGGTTATTTAGATATTGGTGGAGCGGTCCCCGGGGTGCTCCCATGGACATAGTAGGGGCATGGGGATGTTATTAGAGTTAGAAGCGCACTATTTACTCTCTATCAATCGTCAAAGGACGCAATTATTTGTTGTATAAAAGCATATAACGAATCCTCGTTTTCCAATCCTCGGTTTATAAACACCTATATATAGGGTTATAAAACGAGGATCGAAAACCAAGGATAAACTTAATATTCCATTTCCAGATGTCCTATGACATTAAAACTCACTGAGTAGCGTCCTAATACCGAAACGATTACTATTCCAAGTTTAAGGGGTCACTATGATACCTACTTCATCATGTTTAAGAAATTAATTTCGTGTGTGCATCTTTGACTCTCAATGACATATAGGTTATTCAGATATTGGTGGAGGGGTCCTCGGGGGTGCTCCCATGGACGTAGTAGGGTCATGGTGATGTTATTAGAGTAAGAAGCGCACACTATTTACTCTCTATCAACCGTCATGGGACGCAATTATTTGTTGTATAAAAGCATAGCAACGAATTCTCGTTTTCCAATCCTCGGTTTATAAACACCTATATATAAGGTTATAAAACGAGGATCGAAAACCGAGGATCGGCTTAATATTCCATTTCCAGACGTCAGTATGCCATTAAAACTCACTGAGTAGCTTCCTAATACCGAAACGATTACTATTCCAAGTTAAGGGGTCACTGTGTTACCTACTTCATCATGTTTAAGAAATTAATTTCGTGTGTGCATATTTGACTCTCAATCATAAAGGTTATTCAGATATTGGTGGAGGGGTCCTCGGGGTGCTCCCATGGACGTAGTAGGGTCATGGTGATGTTATTAGAGTAAGAAGCGCACTATTTACTCTCTATCAACCGTCAAAGGACGCAATTATTTGTTGTATAAAAGCATAGCGAATCCTCGTTTTCCAATCCTCGGTTTATAAACACCTATATATAAGGTTATAAAGCGAGGATCGAAAACTCGAGGATCGGCTTTATATTCCATTTCCAGGCGTCAGTATGCCATTAAAACTCACTGAGTAGCTTCCTAATACCGAAACGATTACTATTCCAAGTTAAGGGGTCACTGTGTTACCTACTTCATCATGTTTAAGAAATTAATTTCGTGTGTGCATCTTTGACTCTCAATCACATATAGGTTATTTAGATATTGGTGGAGGGGTCCCCGGGGTGCTCCCATGGACGTAGTAGGGGCATGGGGATGTTATTAGAGTAAGAAGCGCACTATTTACACTCTATCAACCGTCAAAGGACGCAATTATTTGTTGTATAAAGACATAGCAACGAATCCTCGTTTTCCAATCCTCGGTTTATAAACACCTATATATAGGGTTATAAAACGAGGATCGAAAACCGAGGATCGGCTTAATATACCATTTCCAGACGTCCTATGACATTAAAACTCACTGAGTAGCGTCCTAATACCGAAACGAATACTATTCCAAGTTTAAGGGGTCACTATGATACCTACTTCATCATTTTTAAGAAATTAATTTCGTGTGTGCATCTTTGACTCTCAATGACATATAGGTTAGGACTATTCAGATATTGGTGGAGGGGTCCACGGGGTGCTCCCATGGACGTAGTAGGGGCATGGGGATGTTATTAGAGTGAGAAGCGCATTATTTACTCTTTATCAACCGTCAAAGGACGCAATTATTTGTTGTATAAAGGCATAGCAACGAATCCTCGTTTTCCAATCCTCGGTTTATAAACACCTATATATAAGGTTATAAAACGAGGATCGAAAACCGAGGATCGGCTAAAGATTCCAGTTCCAGACGTCGTATGCCATTAAAACTCACTGAGTAGCTTCCTAATACCGAAACGATTACTATTCCAAGTTAAAGGGTCAATGTGTTACCTACCTCATCATGTTTAACAAATTAATTTCGTGTGTGCATATTTGACTCTCAATCATAAAGGTTATTCAGATATTGGTGGAGGGGTCCTCGGGGTGCTCCCATGGACGTAGTAGGGTCATGGTGATGTTATTAGAGTAAGAAGCGCACTATTTACTCTCTATCAACCGTCAAAGGACGCAATTATTTGTTGTATAAAAGATATAACGAATCCTCGTTTTCCAATCCTCGGTTTATAAACACCTATATATAGGGTTATAAAACGAGGATCGAAAACCGAGGATTGGCTTAATATTCCACTTCCAGACGTCGTATGCCATTAAAACGCCCTGAGTAGCTCCCTAACACCGAAACGATTACTATTCCAAGTTTAAGGGTCACTATGATACCTACTTCATCATGTTTAAGAAATTAATTTCGTGTGTCCATCTTTGACTCTCAATCACATATGTTATTCGGATATTGGTGGAGGGGTCCCCGGGGGTGCTCCCATGGACCTAGTAGGGGCATGGGGGTGTTATTAGAGTGAGAAGCGCACTATTTACTCTCTATCAACCGTCAAAGGACGCAATTATTTGTTGTATAAAAGCATAGCAACGAATCCTCGTTTTCCAATCCTCGGTTTATAAACACCTATATATAAGGTTATAAAACGAGGATCGAAAACTCGAGGATCGGCTTAATATTCCATTTCCGGACATCGTATGCCATTAAAACTCACTGAGTAGCTCCCTAATACCGAAACGATTACTATTCCAAGTTTAAGTGGTCACTATGATACCTACTTCATCATGTTTAAGATATTAATTTCGTGTGTGCATCTTTGACTCTCAATCACATATATGTTATTCAGATATTGGTGGAAGGGTCCCGGGGTGCTCCCATGGACGTAGTAGGGGCATGGGGATGTTATTAGAGTGAGAAGCGCACTATTTACTCTCTGTCAACCGTCAAAGGACGCAATTATTTGTTGTATAAAAGCATAGCAACGAATCCTCGTTTTCCAATCCTCGGTTTATAAACACCTATATATAAGGTTATAAAACGAGGATCGGAAACTCGAGGATCGGCTTAATATTCCATTTCCGGACGTCGTATGCCATTAAAACTCACTGAGTAGCGTCCTAATACCGAAACGATTACTATTCCAAGTTTAAGGGGTCACTATGATACCTACTTCATCATATTTAAGAAATTACTTTCGTGTGTGTATCTTTGACTCTCAATGACATATAGGTTATTCAGATATTGGTGAGGGGAGCCCGGGGTGCTCCCATGGACGTAGTAGGGGCATGGGGTGTTATTAGAGTGAGAAGCGCACTATTTACTCTCTATCAATCGTCAAAGGACGCAATGATTTGTTGCATAAAAGCATAGCAACGAATCCTCGTTTTCCAATCCTCGGTTTATAAACACCTATATATAGGGTTATAAAACGAGGATCGAAAACTCGAGGATCGACTTAATATTCCACTTCCAGACGTCGTATGCCATTAAAACGCCCTGAGTAGCTCCCTAACACCGAAACGATTACTATTCCAAGTTTAAGGGTCACTATGATACCTACTTCATCATGTTTAAGAAATTAATTTCGTGTGTCCATCTTTGACTCTCAATCACATATGTTATTCGGATATTGGTGGAGGGGTCCCCGGGGGTGCTCCCATGGACCTAGTAGGGGCATGGGGTGTTATTAGAGTGAGAAGCGCACTATTTACTCTCTATCAACCGTCAAAGGACGCAATTATTTGTTGTATAAAAGCATAGCAACGAATCCTCGTTTTCCAATCCTCGGTTTATAAACACCTATATATAAGGTTATAAAACGAGGATCGAAAACCGAGGATCGGCTTAATATACCATTTTCAGACGTCGTATGCCATTGAAACTCTCTCAGTAGTTTCCTAATACTGAAAGGATTACTATTCCAACTTTAAGGGGTCACTACGATACCTAGTTCATCATGTTGTTGAAATTAATTTCATGTGTACATCTTTGACTCTCAGTAACATATATGTTATTCAGATATTGGTGGAGGGATCCCAGAGGTGCTCCAATGGACGTAATATATTTGTAATTTCAAATGTAGTAGAATTAAGATGGTCCCGTAGCCAGCCATCCGAGTTAGGGGAGGGGTTCGTTTTTGCAGATTTTAGGTAATTATTATTATGATGATGTAAGTAATGGCCTCATAGCGGCCATCGCGCCACGCAAGTGCGGCCCAGGGGGTGTCTGAAATGGAAGAATGGAAGTCCATTGTACAATTTTAACATTATTTTCGGGAATATATGGGTTTAATATATTATAACAAAGAGGCAAATTATATCGGTTATAACAAGAAAAAGGTGCAATTCAGGCGCAGGGGTGGGATTTCGGTGGGGGGGGGCATTTCTTTACAGAATTTTGAACTATGAAATGTATTCCCAACTGAAGGCATTCGGTGCACCTTTTTTATATTGTTTATAGCAGGAATGTTTATGTTTTCAATATATTATAGCAAAGAGACAAATGAGCGCGATTAAAATAAGAAAAAGTTGCAAAAAAGGGAGTGTTCATAAATACCTTGGTGGTGGTGTTTGGGGAGGGGCAAAGGTCAGTTTCAGCCCTGTGTTACTACAATGTAGAGTAGACCTACAATCTGGGTAGGTCAAGGAAACACTAGTATTTTTATCATAGAATTTTATGTCTCTACCCCGAGATCTCTTCAAAGTAGGCTACAAACATGATTATGCACCAATCTAGTTAAAACTGGGAAAACTGCAACTAAATCAAGAAAATATTGCAAATAAATTGGATTTCTTTGCGCATACATTTGCGCACTTCAGTTTAGGCCTACTATGTCTTATGTTCAATGGGTAGAATTACCACAGGGCAGAGGGGCACAAGCCCAGGTGCCATTGTCTTAGGGGCCCAAAACTCAGTGATGCGTGTTGTGTGCATGTGTGAGATTTTGACCAAATTAATAACATATTTGACCATTTTAGCTTTTTGCACATATTTGTTCCAATTTTTAACAATATATGACCATTTAAGCTTCAATATGACCATTTTTACGCGGTTCGCGCGCATTTGTACTATCATAATAGCCACGGATCCAAATTATGCTGCTGTGCCTATGAACCTCCAAATCCTCTAGGCATTTATCCCTGTCAAATCGGTTAAGGGATCTGGAATGAGCGTTTTGAGCGTTTCGACAGGATTTTTGTGGGACATGAGAGCACATCAGACATATCGAATTGCATTCTGAATACGAAGAATGTCTCTCTGATATCAAATAATTTTTTGAAATTCACGATATAATACAAATCGTATGACAAATTATTAAAATTTGATATTTTTCACATTTTTGATATATTCCTCGAAGTAAATTTTATAAATCTAATGATATATTCTTAAAGTGTATGCAGCTGGTAGGAAAAGCCGACGATCAATTGAAAGATTTGACATTTCATATATTGAAGATATGGATTTTTTCCCAAAAGACCTAATTTTTTTTTTGTGTGTTTTGGGAAAAATCCATATCTTCAATACGAAAGGTCAACATTTTCAATTGATCGTCGGCTTTTTACCCCACCATACACTTTAAAGTATAAATCATCAGATTTATAAAGTTTACTTCGAGTACTCTTTAAATATCAGAAATATCAATTTTTAATCATTTGCCATAAAATGTGAACTTTTTTTGTCGGCAAAAGGTGCTGAATTCACTATACTTCAAGACAATTTTTCCAACCCCATCCCTCCCATCATGTCAAAAAGAAATCTACGCCTCTATTCCGGGATTCGGGGCATGCACCTTAGACACCCCCTGTGTCGCCCAGACGAGGGTGATAACGCGCTTACAAACCCAAACAGCATGAACGATGCCTGCCCCCTCATTTATTATGTTTTGTCCCCGCTTACCCCCCCTTCCCCAATTAAATGTCTAGTTACGCCACTGACGGATAGCGACATTTTCACGTCTTTTTTGTGGGACGTATTTTTTGTCAGACATATCATCGAATTGCATTTTGAATACGAGGAATGTCCTTCTGATATTAAATAATTTTGATATTTTGAAATTCGCGATACAAGAAATATTTTATGGCAAATGATAATTCTGAAAACAGTCGGCGAAGTAAATTTGATAAATCTAATGTTATGTACATAAAGTGTATGTAATTGGGATGAAAAGCCGTCTATCTTTTGTATTGAAGATATAGATTTTTCCTCAAAACACCAAAAAAATTAGGTTTTTGGGTAAAAATGCATATCTTCAATATGAAAGGTCAAATTTTTAATTGATAGCCTGCTTGTTACATTGACCCTACCCGGGGGGGGGGACACTCACTAAAAATGGGTGACGGGGATGTGCGCCACATTGACCCCATTTTCAACTACCTCAAACGCAGTGTCCCCCTTTTTTCTTTTACTGAACTCCCTCTCACCCAATGATCCCCTTTTTTGTTTTCCTGTCACCAAAAGACCCCAAAAACTTTTGGGAAAATTTCTAACTGAATGACCCCGTTTTTTTCCATTATTTGTTTTTCAAATTTTGATGAATTTTTGAATATTTTGTATCAACTTTTATATTTTGACCCAAAATTTTTCCCAGTCTCACTGAATCACCCCCTTTTTTGGTAAGATTTTCCCAGTCTCACGGAAAGACCCCCTTTTGGGGGGCTTCTCACTGAAAGACCCCCTTTTTTGGATGTCTAGGCTCTCACCGAAAGACCCCTAGTTTCAAACTGCTGTCCGCACATCCCCGTCACTTCCAAAGTCGAGTGCCCCCCCCCACCAGTTCCGGAGCCACTGTTGAACTTTGTTTGTTTTAAATTATTTTTTATTGTTTTTAATTAACTTTACCCTGGCCCTGTTCTTCAGTGGTGCGTCTTTGGTAAGGCGGGATTTCCTTATACTGATATGAACAGCTGTATGCACACTATCGCGTTTTGTGAATCATGTAATTTGTTAATGTATTAAACAATGATAATGATGCATTCTCACGGCTTTGAAGCTCGCTAGGTCATCTCTATCTTGATCTGAGGAATACAGTCTATAATTTATTATAATACTCACAAGTAAATACACCCTACCCTTGGTACAGATACCTTAATTTGTTCTTTGTCTGAAATGACACCATGGAATAAATATTGTTTAAGTATCATTTATTCAAATACAATAAGGGTAGGGGTCGGTTGGTGGAGGCCGTGGGTTTTTTGTTATAAAACGAGGATCGTAAAACGAGGCTGTGGTGAAATGCATAGAGATCAGAATCCTCGTTTTCTTGTCCTCCATTTATAAACACCTATATATATGGTTATAAAACGAGGATCGAAAACCGAGGATCGGCTTAATATACCATTTCCCGACATCGCATATCACTGAGCAGCTCAGTTCCTAACACTTAAGGGATTACTATCCAACGTTAGTGCTTTAAGGGGTCACTATGGTACCTATATTTATCCTGTTTAAGAATTTAAATTGGTGTATACATCTTTGACTCTCGATTTGTATTATGTTATTCAAATATTGACAGTGCCGCCGACAAGGGTGGTTAAGAAGTGCGTTACCCCGGCCAGTGGCGTAACTCCTATGGGCTCTGGGGGCGCCATCGGGCACCCGGGCTAAGGGGCACCCATCGACAAGATTTGTTATAGGAAAGAAGTGGAAACCATTACCCACCATGCATAGAATTATACTCTTCATTTAGGTGCCCCTTCAGCAAAAGATCGCTCAAGAAAGATTAACTGCAAAATCCGCTAACTGCCCCACCCGAACTGCCCCATCCGGACTTTCGCGATTCGTCTTTCTTGCGCCATGTGAGATAGTGATCATCATGGTGATCATATTCTGAGCTGAGCATACATATAGTCTGTTAATTTAGAAAATAGGTCCTACACCAACGGTGTAGCGACGGCAGGGGGGGGCAGATGGGGCACGTGCCCTGGGCGCCACCCTTAGGGGGGGCCGAATTAACCAATTCAGCGTCGATTCTGCGCCCCCTCCAGCAAGTCAAAATGTTCGCGCTTTGCGCGCAATTCAGCACACAATCATTTGAAAGATCAAATTAAGACCGATATTCAACTTCATTATGACCAAAATTAATGCGTGATTGGTCCTATTTGTGCAAATTTTCTCGAGCTCCGCTCCAAGAATTTGGGAGGGGTGCCATTATGTATCTTTAGCCCTTTGCGCCACAACCCCTAGCTACGCCACTGTCCTACATGTCGGACTATGCACATCCTTGGTCAGGGGCACCCGATCTACTTTCGCCCCGGGCACCCTGACCCAAAGTTACGCCACTGCCCCGGGCCGGGTCCTAGGGGCCCCGTAAAAAGTAAAGAAAAGATACTTTACTACGGGTCTGTAAAGCAAAAAAAAAAAATGGACCTCCGGGGCCCGTAGATAAGTAAAGAAAAGATACTTTGACACATTTTCTTTGCTTTATTATACGGGCCAAATAAGGTATCTTTTCTTATCCATTACCCCTAAGGTATCTATTCTTTGCTTTTTACGGGTCCTCCTTACTTATTAAGCTTTTTTTAAACATGCTCACTGAGGTCTCTTTTCTTCCTTTTAATACGGGTCCATGGCATATTTTCTTTTGCCTTTTACGGGCCCACTACGGTCTCTTTTCTTTGCCTTTACTGGTTCATTAGCTTTCATTACAGGATCTATTTTCTTTGCTCTTTTACGGCTCATAAAATGCAAACAAACGTAGCCCGTAAAAATAAGTAAAAGAGACGTGCAATAACAATATAAGATAGCCTTTGACACACACTTTCTAAAAAATATTTCACTTGAATTATGTTACTGTCTGCTTTTGCCACAATGATCTTCCTCGATATAATGGAGACTTCGAGAAATTAGGGGAATGCAGCTTAATCGCAACAAATTGTATTTTGCCCTCCAATATTCATAATTTATTATTTGATCATTCAGCTTAAAATTGGCATTGGTTCCAATAACTTCAATCTGCGAGCAAAAGCCGTTATTTTCGAATTGCAAATTTTCGCGCGCCTCTCGCGCATTTGTCCAATTCAACGGTTCATACTTGATCATTTTAGCTTCAAATTGGTGGAAGTTGTTCAGAGAAACTTAATCTGGGAGCAATATGTCACTTTCAAAGTGCATATTTTTGCGCGCTGCGCGCGCATTTTAAACTTTTTAAAAACTTTTAAAATAAAATGTGCGCACAATCTTTAGTTATACAATGCAACATTTTTCAAAATTTTTTAATGCGTTTCGCGCACTCCGCTCTAAAATTTTGGTGCGCTCCGCGCCTTACTTCCGGCGATGAATAATTTGTCTTGAGTCTGTATAGGCGGAAGGGGGGTCATAAAATATTTGACCCACGATAGGGGGTCGTAAAAATTTTAGCCCGCGATAGGGGTGGTCGTAAAAAATTGACTCCGGTCACCGACATATTCAGATTTCTTATGTTAAGGGGAGTAATTTGACACCAGTTTCGATAAAATCTGACCATTTTTTAATTTTGACCTCCGTGTAGGGGCATATGAACTAAGCACTGTAGAAAAATATGACAATTTACTTTTTTATTCACTGTAATGAGAGGAACAATTTGAGATACATAACAACATGGTGGGGACTGTTTTTCAAGTTTTGGTCCTAACCGTTAGCCCTCATAGGAACCACAGCACAGGGGGCATAGAAAAAAATGGAACCAATCAAATTGTTATCTTTTCAGATTTAAAGATGCAAAAAACGTTGGTTCCACTGATGTAGCAAAAGAAAATCCCAAACCCATGGCGCCCTATACTATTCGTGACTATTATGAATTTCATTGTACATTTCGTTTGGCTTACTTATTGTCATGATTGTAGCGTCCGAAGTTTTCCGTTTAAAAAAAATCACGGAATTGGACGTACAACACGGGAAATGACATTTTTGTATGATGTGACAAAAATTGTTAAAAGATAGGAGAAATAAATGTTAAAAAACAATCATGAGTTGTGTGTGTCAACTTTTATGATAAAAATACTGTTTAATAATACTGATATATTACTATTCGTACCCAGGCATGAACCCCCCCCCCCCATATCCCTCCAAACATCGTAACAGTCGTTCTATTATCGATAGAATAGTCCAATCAGAGCATAATAGATCGCGATATTGAACACTTTATTGTGACATTTAACTCATTGTTTATACATTTTAAGCTTTATTCATTTAACACGGATTTATAAATTTTACAACACGGATTTTAACACAGAAAATGGATTTTATAATTTTTTTTTTTTTCAGATTTTAGACTCTGACTTATTGTTTTGAGGTTAGCATTTGAAATATCAAAATAAAGTCGACGATAACCTTTAAACCAAATATGCGATTTGAATGGAATAAAATACCGATTATCCAAACACTTCAAAAGCAAATTAAGTATAATAAGAATCTCCATAATAACAGGGAATGTTAAAAGGTATTATAATGCAACAATTCATGTATTATAATTTCTTTAATATGTATTGTGCACTGGGGGGCACTTCCATGACAGATATGCATCACGTGCCTCGGGATAGACCCCCTTTTTCAAACCGGCTTGTACCCATTGACCCCCTTTTTTGTGTTATGGTCCTACCTATTACCCAATGACCCCCTTTAAAAAAATTCATGTACTCAATGACCCCCTTTTTCTATTTTCTGCTATACCCAATGACCCCCCTTTTAATTCCCAAATTTAGGTGGTATTTGTGTTCTCCTCCAGAAATAATGAAATTTTTCACATTTCCAAGGTGGCCAAGTTGTTTTTACGCAGTTTGGCACTTATTTATGTGTACTTAATGATACTCTTTTGGCAATCCTGTACTCAATGACTCCCATTTTACTCCTTGTTACCCCAATGACCATCCTTTTTTCAAAGTTTCATATCGAATGACCCCATTTTTATTCAGGTTGTGTACTGAATGACCCCATATTTTTGTAATTGTACATTTGACCTGAATGCCGCCTACTTTTAACATGACCGAGGCACATCCCTGCCATTTCAGATAGGGAGTGCCTCCCGGGATTGTGCATTTTCATGCAAGTTTTGTATTTCCCAAACGTGTTGTTAGGGGTCGATTATAGAGGGGTAAAAAAAGGTGTGATATTTCAGATTCCTTTGGGCTCCAGCTTATTTGATGCAGTATGATCTCTTGAGTATTTTGACACCTGTTTTTATTGAAATCGGCCAAAAAATGAGGTGGTGCCGGCCAAAAACTTTATTCGGTCAGGGAGGAGGGTGGTCTGTCAATTGTCATTTTGCATCAAAAATATTATATGATGCCTTATTCTATTGGTGGTGTTGTTTTATATGTTATTGGTGCCAAAGAATCCATTTTAATGTTGCATAAGGGTGCATACAACTAAATCCGCCTGTGAAGCGGTTTCCGGTAAAAGTTTATCACGACTATAGTCCCAACTTTGCATTAAAAATGTGCAAAATCGGTACAATATTAACAATTGTAGTGACAGTAGTGTTGCAAATCGTGAATGTGATCTCTACTAATTTGAACAGAAAACGCGAACATTTGAGTGATGTTTACGATGATGAGCGCATGAACACACGAGGTCAAAACGCGGTTAGCAGTCGGGCGTAAACACGGGAAAATCGGGTCGTTTTATATAGCGCTATTTTTCTCAAAAAGTAGACCTAAAATATGGTGTCATTTTCAGATATGTTATGCAGAATTTTGTTCTGATTAAGATGATATCAAATATATATTTCAAAGTAAGACGTAACTCGACTTATAGCCTAAAATGTGACCCCTATTTTGCACGTAAAGTCTATGGAAAGCTATTTTGTGGCATGTACCCACAAGATTTGGAGCATCCATGTTCTTGGACACGGTTATGTCAAAAATTAGGGTATGAGGGCGCTTTCCATTAAACACGAATTCGCTCATCCAATTGAAAATTGTGTTGGCGTAACTATGAAGATAAGAACCTCCAGAAGAAATTTGAGCGTTTAACTTTTTTCGTTTTGACCGTGGCCCTTTTTGTAATTTCAGGTATCCGGTATGACAGTGTATTTACCCCTGTACATTTTCAATGACAGCGTATCATGAAATGTTCAAATGAGTGTTCAAACCGAACCGTATCGGTGCCACGTATGTAAATCTTCATAACACTAAATTTAACAGTTGAAAGAGCGTGTGCGTGCTGAGAGCAAATTTTGACATAAAACGGCAGATTGCCCTATGATCTTATTCAACTTTCAAAAAAAAAAGAGAAAAAAGGCCCAGTGATTTATAGTGCGCTACGCACAGGCACAACGCCTAGACGTTGATCCACAAGTCTCAACACTTTGAGACCATATTTCAACAAAATCGGAGCATTTTTCATTTTCAATTTTGCTACATGTGGAGCCAAAATTAGACCTATGACGTCGCAATGTTACCTTTTTTGCGCATAACCCCATAAATGTAATCGTAGATAGGTCAAACTATACTTTTATACGCACATAAAAAATAATGTAAAATCTTATTTACTATTTCAATTGAGCAGCAGGCGATCAAAGGATGGGTCAAAAAGGATACAGGTGTGTCACACTAACAAATTTAAAAACAGCAAACAAGTGACACGACATTAAATGGGAAAGCAAATAAATAATGAAATTTTATCTTTGCTGTTATATGTGACCGTACAGCACGAATGAGCCGTAAATGTCCTCAATTGTATTCCGAGTTACAGTGTAAAATGGGCATGAAGGTCATATTCATAGGTATTTCAATTTGGTGCTACGTGTGTCTCATTAAATGAGGTACACGTAGCACCAAATTGAGGTACCAATGAATACGACCTTCATGCCCATTTTACACTGTAACTCGGAATACAATTGAGGACATTTACGGCTCATTCGTGCTGTACGGTCACATATAACAAATATTAACGTTTTTTAGAGGTTGATAAAAGAGAAATATTACCCTACTCTCTCTAATAACTTCCACATGACCCTAATACTTCAGGAGGAGGACCCATTATATTCGACCTCTCCATCAACATCTGAATAACTTCTAGCTCACTCTTAGTGAGCTATTCGTGTAAGCGTCTTTAAAAAGACGCTTACACGAATTTCATTTCTTTAAAAGTTATATATATTGGGTAGTAACCCTTAAAGCATTAACATATATGTTTTATATATATATATATACCATCAAAAAAGTACGAATATACATTCTGTGGTGTTAAAATAATTATTGGTTACAATGGTATGTTTTCATGCGCATGATGTAACTCAGAGGTTACAAATCTGAGACGAAAATACCTAATACCTTTAGGTATTTTTTACCAATTATGTTCTATTTTGCAACTATCGTTGCCGTAAATTATGAATAATGAACCCAAATAAATCAAACATCAAATGAGAATAATCACGCGTCTCTTAATTAAAAGGGCTAAAAAACAGGGTGACACCATTACAAAATATTCAGTATTTTACAAATGAAATACATGTTGGCCTATATCTAGTGGGGCGTCAAAATCGATCTTTTCCAGTTTAACTGGTTCATGTTGTGTTCGGAACCACGAATATAATTGTCACAACATAAAGTCATTGGTTGTAAATCATGCGTGAACAAGTTACTAAAAGTATGACGATACCATTGATAGCTAACTTATACAGTGATTGATTTTCTCGCTACTGGTCAGTGGCTGACGGTGTTTTTAAAATTTAAGATATTTTCCCTAATATTCAAACTAATATAATGAATGCAGCAATTAATATTGCCTATTGTTTTAATACTCAAAGTATATGACGCATAATGTACTCGAGCTAATGCATTCGTCAAGATAATCGCACTTGCCATGGAGTTATTGCATTTAGCTCTCGAGCCTATCGGCTCTTGAGCTAAATGCAATAACTCCACGGCGCGTGCAATTATCTTGACTAATGCATTGCACTCAGTTCATTATCCTTATCTTATCATCTGCCAATTTATGTATTCACCATGTTTACAACTTAAGAGTAGGAATAATTATCACACAGTACAAATGGTATAGGAAGCCAAAACTAATATTATTATGAGCAATGTCCACACAAAACCTGAAAGAATTCTTTTGAGCCCATAAATTTGGATATTCTTGAGTAAGATATGTTTTTGATTGATAGACTTGAAACATTATTTGAATCTTAATCCCGATATACATTGCTCATTTCAAGTCTTTGAGCACGCACAAATAGGTAATAGTATTATGAAAATGATTTCCTGCAATCAATCTAAACTTGTAATAATGTTGAAAGAATAGGCCTACATGTTATTTTACACTATCATTACTTTTTACACTTTTTGACTGTTATTTTGTGCAACATTGGGGCCTATGTTATTTAATTCAATATAAGAATTGACAAAATAATATTTTAATTATAGTTGGGAAATAGGTGAAATGTAATTGCCATATTCTTTGTTATATGATTTGTTTGTTCATTACTTTTTACACCTTTCGACTGTGATTCTCCATCGGTCTTTATTATTTTGTGCAACATTCGGGCCTATGTTATAAGAATTGGCAAAATAAACATTTTAATTAGAGTTGGAAAATATGTCAATATAATTCAGGTTTTCCATATAATTTCCTGTAATAATGTGTAAATTTGGATAAAAAGACCCAAAATTGGGCTGAAGATAGTTTAAAGTTCAGATTAAAATGAGACAGAAAACTGGCATCTCTGATACCGAAAATTACTGGGAAATACTTGTAAACATTGAAATTAGTAGTAATTACCTGGTCGAATACTGGTTTGGCAATATTCCTTTTATAAATTTTAGAAATATAGTTTTGTTCATGGGTTTTTCACATTTGTATAATTTCTTATCAATTAATTTCAATAAATTTTTGAATATGCCACTGGTCCAAAACAGACAAATTAAATGTATATTTCTTTAATCCTTGATGTGTGTCTGTGACAAGAATTTACAGAGCAAAAGTCAAACATTATTTCATTGTAATACCAAGTAAAACATTACCATACCTAACTTTACTGCTTTTTCCCTACCTAGAAGTAATGCTGAGTGATAATTAGTGTAAGTGAAATATAATACGATATTCAATTTTTCTTGAAAGATGCAACATGAATATGCAAATATCTATATAAGATGCATTTAGGTGCATGGAGGGTAAAGTCCGCTTTTCACAGGAAACACAACTTCCACGCAAAATCAAGTACATTTCCGAAAATCCAAACGCCTGGATGCCATTAATTATCACTGCCCACCCAGTAAATTATTTTTCCTAATATGAGGGCAAAATAATTTAAATTGCCCACCCAGTAAATGATCCTTATTTACCTCCCTGGCCTATATGTCATTGAGAGTCAAAGATGCACACACGAAATTAATTTCTTAAAAATGATGAAGTAGGTATCATAGTGACCCCTTAAACTTGGAATAGTAATAGTTTTGGTATTAGGCCGCAACTCACTGCGTTTTAATGGCATACGACGTCTGGAAATGGAATATTAAGCCGATCCTCGGTTTTCGATCCTCGTTTTATAACCTTATATATAGGTGTTTATAAACCGAGGATTGGAAAACGAGGATTCGTTGCTATGCTTTTATACAACAAATAATTTGCGTCCTTTGACGGTTGATAGAGAGTAAATAGTGCGCTTCTCACTCTAATAACACCCCCATGCCCCTACTACGTCCATGGGAGCACCCCGGGGACATCTCCACCAATATCTGAATAACCTATATGTCATTGAGAGTCAAAGATACACACACAAATTTAATTTCTTAAAAATGATGAAGTAGGTATCATAGTGACCCTTAAACTTGGAATAGTAATCGTTTCGGTATTAGGACGCTACTCAGTGGGTTTTAACGGCATACGACGTCCGGAAATGGAATATTAAGCCGATCCTCGGTTTTCGATCCTCATTTTATAACCTTATATATAGGTGTTTATAAACCGAGGATTGGAAAACGAGGATTCGTTGCTATGCTTTTATACAACAAATAATTGCGTCTTTTGACGGTTGATAGAGAGTAAATAGTGCGCTTCTCACTCTAATAACATCACCATGACCCTACTACGTCCATGGGAGCACCCCGGGGACATCTCCACCAATATCTGAATAACCTTTATGATTGAGAGTCAAATATGCACACACGAAATTAATTTCTTAAACATGATGAAGTAGGTAACACAGTGACCCCTTAACTTGGAATAGTAATCGTTTCGGTATTAGGAAGCTACTCAGTGAGTCTTAATGTCATACGACGTCTGGAAATGGAATATTAAGCCGATCCTCGGTTTGCGATCCTCGTTTTATAACCCTATATATAGGTGTTTATAAACCGAGGATTGGAAAACGAGGATTCGTTGCTATGTCTTTATACAACAAATAATTGCGTCCTTTGACGGTTGATAAAGAGTAAATAGTGCGCTTCTCACTCTAATAACATCCCCATGCCCCTACTACGTCCATGGGAGCACCCCGGGGACCCCTCCACCAATATCTGAATAGTCCTAACCTATATGTCATTGAGAGTCAAAGATGCACACACGAAATTAATTTCTTAAAAATGATGAAGTAGGTATCATAGTGACCCCTTAAACTTGGAATAGTATTCGTTTCGGTATTAGGACGCTACTCAGTGAGTTTTAATGTCATAGAACGTCTGGAAATGGTATATTAAGCCGATCCTCGAGTTTTCGATCCTCGTTTTATAACCCTATATATAGGTGTTTATAAACCGAGGATTGGAAAACGAGGATTCGTTGCTATTCTTTATACAACAAATAATTGCGTCCTTTGACGGTTGATAGAGAGTAAATAGTGCGCTTCTAACTCTAATAACATCCCCATGCCCCTACTATGTCCATAGGAGCACCCCGGGGACCCCTCCACCAATATCTAAATAACCTATATGTGATTGAGAGTCAAAGATGCACACACGAAATTAATTTCTTAAACATGATGAAGTAGGTAACACAGTGACCCCTTAACTTGGAATAGTAATCGTTTCGGTATTAGGAAGCTACTCAGTGAGTTTTAATGGCATATGACGTCTGGAAATGGAATATTAAGCCGATCCTCGGTTTTCGATCCTCGTTTTATAACCTTATATATAGGTGTTTATAAACCGAGGATTGGAAAACGAGGATTCGTTGCTATGCTTTTATACAACAAATAATTGCGTCCCATGACGGTTGATAGAGAGTAAATAGTGTGCGCTTCTTACTCTAATAACATCACCATGACCCTACTACGTCCATGGGAGCACCCCCGAGGACCCCTCCACCAATATCTGAATAACCTTTATGTGATTGAGAGTCAAATATACACACACGAAATTAATTTCTTAAACATGATGAAGTAGGTATCATAGTGACCCCTTAAACTTGGAATAGTAATCGTTTCAGTATTAGGGAGCTACTCAGTGAGTTTTAATGGCATACGACGTCTGGAAATGGTATATTAAGTTGATCCTCGGTTTTCGATCCTCGTTTTATAACCTTATATATAGGTGTTTATAAACCGAGGATTGGAAAACGAGGATTCGTTGTTATGCCTTTATACAACAAATAATTGCGTCCTTTGACGGTTGATAAAGAGTAAATAGTGCGCTTCTCACTCTAATAACACCCCCATGTCCCTACTACGTCCATGGGAGCACCCCTGGGGACCCCTCCACCAATATCTGAATAACCTATATGTCATTGAGAGTCAAAGATGCACACACGAAATTAATTTCTTAAAAATGATGAAGTAGGTAACATAGTGACTCCTTAAACTTGGAATAGTAATCGTTTCGGTATTAGGACGCTACTCAGTGAGTTTTAATGTCATAGGACATCTGGAAATGGAATATTAAGCCGATCCTTGGTTTTCGATCCTCGTTTTATAACCCTATATATAGGTGTTTATAAACCGAGGATTGGAAAACGAGGATTCGTTGCTATGCTTTTATACAACAAATAATTGCGTCCTTTGACGATTGATAGAGAGTAAATAGTGCGCTTCTAACTCTAATAACATCCCCATGCCCTACTATGTCCATGGGAGCACCCGGGGACCCCTCCACCAATATCTAAATAACCTATATGTGATTGAGAGTCAAAGATGCACACACGAAATTAATTTCTTAAACATGATGAAGTAGGTAACACAGTGACCCCTTAACTTGGAATAGTAATTGTTTCGGTATTAGGAAGCTACTCAGTGAGTTTTAAAGGCATACGACGTCTGGAAATGGAATATAAGCCGATCCTCGAGTTTTCGATCCTCGTTTTATAACCTTATATATAGGTGTTTATAAACCGAGGATTGGAAAACGAGGATTCGTTGCTATGCTTTTATACAACAAATAATTGCGTCCTTTGACGGTTGATAGAGAGTAAATAGTGCGCTCCTTACTCTAATAACATCACCAATGGTGATTCACCATGACCCTACTACGTCCATGGGAGCACCCCCGAGGACCCCTCCACCAATATCTGAATAACCTTTATGTGATTGAGAGTCAAATATGCACACACGAAATTAATTTCTTAAACATGATGAAGTAGGTATCATAGTGACCCCTAAACTTGGAATAGTAATCGTTTTAGTATTAGGGAGCTACTCAGTGAATTTTAATGGCATACGACGTCTGGAAATGGTATCTTAAGCTGATCCCCGGTTTTCGATCCTCGTTTTATAACCTTATATATAGGTGTTTATAAACCGAGGATTGGAAAACGAGGATTCATGCTATGCTTTTTATACAACAAATAATTGCGTCCTTTGACGGTTGATAGAGAGTAAATAGTGCGCTTCTTACTCTAATAACATCACCATGACCCTACTACGTCCATGGGAGCACCCCGAGGACCCCTCCACCAATATCTGAATAACCTTTATGTGATTGAGAGTCAAATATGCACACACGAAATTAATTTCTTAAACATGATGAAGTAGGTATCATAGTGACCCCTAAACTTGGAATAGTAATCGTTTCGGCACTAGGACGCTACTCAGTGAGTTTTAATGGCATTCGACGTCCGAAAATGAAATATTAATCCGATCCTCGGTTTTCGATCCTCGTTTTATAACCTTATATATAGGTGTTTATAAACCGAGGATTGGAAAACGAGGATTCGATGCTATGCTTTTATACAACAAATAATTGCGTCCTTTGACGGTTGATAGAGAGTAAATAGTGCGCTTCTTACTCTAATAACATCACCATGACCCTACTACGTCCATGGGAGCACCCCGAGGACCCTCCACCAATATCTGAATAACCTTTATGTGATTGAGAGTCAAATATGCACACACGAAATTAATTTCTTAAACATGATGAAGTAGGTATCATAGTGACCCCTAAACTTGGAATAGTAATGGTTTCGGCACTAGGACGCTACTCAGTGAGTTTTAATGGCATACTGACGTCCGAAAATGAAATATTAAGCCGATCCTCGGTTTTCGATCCTCGTTTTATAACCTTATATATAGGTGTTTATAAACCGAGGATTGGAAAACGAGGATTCGTTGCTATGCTTTTATACAACAAATAATTGCGTCCTTTGACGGTTGATAGAGAGGAAATAGTGCGCTTCTCACTCTAATAACATCCCCATGCCCCTACTACGTCCATGGGAGCACCCCAGGGACATCTCCACCAATATCTGAATAACCTATATGTCAATGAGAGTCACAGATGCACACACGAAATTAATTTCTTAAATATGATGAAGTAGGTATCATAGTGACCCCTTAAAATTGGAATAGTAATCGTTTCGGTATTAGGACGCTACTCAGTGAGTTTTAATGGCATACGACGTCCGAAATGGAATATTAAGCCGATCCTCGAAGTTTCCGATCCTCGTTTTATAACCCTATATATAGGTGTTTATAAACCGAGGATTGAAAACGAGGATTCGCTATGCTTTTATACAACAAATAATTGCGTCCTTTGACGGTTGCTAGAGAGTAAATAGTGCACTTCTCACTCTAATAACATCCCCATGCCCCTACTACGTCCATGGGAGCACCCCGGGGACCCCTCCACCAATATCTGAATAACCTATATGTCATTGAGAGTCAAAGATGCACACACGAAATTAATTTCTTAAAAATGATGAAGTAGGTATCATAGTGACCCCTTAAACTTGGAATAGTAATCGTTTTGGTATTAGGCCGCAGTTTTAATGGCATACGACGTCTGGAAATGGAATATTAAGCCGATCCTCGGTTTTCGATCCTCGTTTTATAACCTTATATATAGGTGTTTATAAACCGAGGATTGGAAAACGAGGATTCGTTGCTATTTATTTATACCACAGCCTCGTTTTCCGATCCTCGGTTTATAACCTTATATATAGGTGTTTATAAACCGAGGATTAGAAAACGAGGATTCTTGCCTATGTATTTTACCACAGCCTCGTTTTCCGATCCTCGGTTTATAACCTTATATATAGGTGTTTATAAACCGAGGATTAGAAAACGAGGATTCTTGTCTATGTATTTTACCACAGCCTCGTTTTCCGATCCTCGTTTTTCGATCCTCGGTTTTCAATCCTCGGTTTATAAACACCCTAGCCGTGGATAAATATTGTATAATTGCATGGGCATGCACACCGTGTAGTACTCACAATGCTTTAGGACGTGTTCATTTTTCTTGCGGATGGATGCATTTATATTTGCTTGTTGATGCGTCAAATGCACCTACGCCATTAGGGGCGTGTGTATTAGACCAATCAACATCTCAGTACGTGTGCATTATTTTGTACACTTTCACTCCCAACAAGTGATATGCATTTATTAACCTATAATTATGTCTGTACAGAGGTGATGCGTTTCTATGTAAATTGGGTATGTGTCATGCCATACCACCAAAATTGTGTAAAGCTATTGGTCCTGTGTACAGTAGAGTCATCCCTGTGAACATTCAGGTGGCAGAGCTGCTTTAAGAGGGGGGATCATCCACAGGTCCTGCTACCAACACCATTCACTCGGTCGCACCTCTGGGAACATTGTCCCTTTTGAACGAGCGTGGGAATAGCAACCAGCTCCATGAAGGGGAACTACACATGTGCACACTGGTTTTACAAGGCTTTTTTCACTTGTGTGACATCAGCCCAAGAATGACCTCTAGGTACCAGAGGACTTGCCAAATCCAGGTTAATTTAATAGAAATCTCAACAACCTGTTTCTTAACATATTCTGTTATAGATGATATTAAAAAATAAAATAAAAGTGACTTTATGCATCATAGAGGGAATCTGTCCAAAAAATGGTAAAAATGAAATGGCATAAATTAATCTGAAGATCTGTAACTTAGACCTGCTGAGCTGAAAGTGTATTATGAACATCTTAGACTTTTTCATAGGAATCATGCATGTGTTACTTTTCACTTTGTGAAAATTATCCTAAATATCCTAAAAATAATCAATTAAGTTCACCATGATGCTTTCTCTCTAATTTCCTAAACAGGCAGTGATCTAGCTGGAGCCCAATGTAGCCATCCCACAATTCCAAGCAAAGTGGTTCCTCTCCTTCCCGCTGTGCATGTGAAGATGAGTGTAGGGACTGGGTTTGTACACACAGCACCTGCACATGGAGCAGAGGATTATGGGGTTGGTATCCAGCATAAGTTACCTGTGGTAAGAGACTTGTGGCCAAGAGTTGCCATCTTATTAATTTTCAGTGATTTCTTGTCAATAACTGGAGTTCCTCCTAAAGCTTTGATCAAACAGAAATAAATTTTATGTTTGCAAAGTCCCACTTCAAAATCCCAATTTAGTAAACTTTCACCAAATATGCAATGTTCCCTCTTTTTTGAGATGTAAATAGTTTTAAAATTGACAAAGAACATGTTGATCTGAAAGATTAAACTCTTTTGTAATGGTGGTCTAAGTTTAGTGAATTTATGATATTGTTTATTTGTTGGTACCACTGCAAATTAAGCAAGTATATAGGCTTTCACGATGGGATTCCATAACAATATATATACGGGTGCGCCGTCGGATATCACATTGCCGGTGTAGCCGGTCAGAGCCACATCTGACGAAAGCTCAACCATTCTCATGCAGTGACTGGCTGCAACCAGTACTTTATTTTTCACACATTGACAGGCTGCACCGGCAATGAGATATCTGACGGCGCACTTGTGTATAAATTCAGTTGTTACTGCAAATTAAGTTTGTCCTTCTACTTGTTTATAAAATCTCCTGTGAACCGGTACAGTGGCTGATTTGTTGTGACGTGTGTTGGTGCTGTGACCATGGTGACTCTGGATGACTTACAATATTCAAAACAATGCATCTACATACTTTGCAAAAACTGTACAATATAATAGTTTTGTTATATCGCTCAAAGCCTGATAGAAATAATATTCATGATACATGTATTGTTCAGCCTGTCATACCAATTTTCTAATATTCAACATTATGCTCATTTACTTACTTTGGATCACAAATACTTCTTCACTACTATAAACCAAATCCTATTTCTTACAAGTATATTTGTTGCAATTTCAGACTTGCTTTGTGGATGAAGATGGAATCTTTACACCTGAATCTGGCCCTGACCTTGCTGGCAAGAATGTCCTTGTTGATGCTAATGATGCAGGTATGCTTACCATGGAGTGTAATATGCTATGTTTATTGAATTGACAGAAGGAATTTGCATTTTAGATATGCAATTTGAACTATTTTAAAGAGAATGGTTGTGTGTGTATGTTTGTGTTGTCTCTTTTTAGTGCTATTGTTTGGTAGTGTGCACATGTTAACATAATCAGTGAGACTTATGAAGCACCTTTTACTGAGGCAAAGCGCTAAAAGAGTGAAGACTTTGTGAAGGTGGTTGTTAAGGTGGTGAAATATGCTTGACCATGGATGGTGGTGGGCGGCAACTCATTTTAGAGTTATGGCCTTGCAATTGAAAAGGTACATACAGTAGTGCAGGGTTATAGTTTAGTGCATGGGTTCTCAATAGGCAGCTTTGGGGCCAAATCTGACCTACAAACCAATGGTGGTTGGCCCTTAAGCAGCGCTGAAATATGCAGTAACCTTAGCAAAACATAGCCCTCAAATTCTGATTTCTGAAATGTGTTTGGTCATCTGTTGCTCTCAAGCAAATATAATACACATACATTTCTGAAATAATCCTTTCCACAAAACTATTTGATGCATAATGAGATTTCTGTTGTTTTGATTCTAGTCATGAATTTGCTAAGAGCCAACAACACACTGATACATGTTGAAGACTATGAGCACAGCTATCCATATGACTGGAGGACCAAATTACCTATCATCATCAGGGCTAGTAAACAGTGGTTTGTTGATACAGAGGCTATCAGGAAAAGGGCAGAGGTAAGATGATATTGCCTTAAGAAAATGATTTGAAAGAATCCAGGTTTAGAATTCAAGTCCAACCTTATTTTTACCTTGAACCCAAACCTAATCCTATTGAAACAATAACTTTACTTAACTGTTACCCAAAGCTATATTGAAACCTTGCTCAGGTCTTGTAAACCTGAGGTCTTGGGTTCGATTCCCAGGCATGATCACTTTTTCTACTTGTCTGCTTTATATTTGTGATGGGAAACGTGGTGAAAAAATTATGTTTATTATATAAATTCCTGTCTATCATACGACTGATTTTTTCCAAACCGTACCAAGTTTGGTCAACTTATACAAGTATATTCCAAAGCTGGAGATTTTATTTGTCTGGATAAACAAATATGATATTTTGAAAATTGCCAATAAAAATATCTCTATGTACTAGATATATTGCATGGATAGATATAAGGTGGGGATGATATTTTCGTAAAAAGAGTGAAGGATAAAAGTGAAGAAAATGTTACCAAGCTTGAGACTCCAGTCTAAATGTGAGAGAGTTGGCTACCATGCCCATACAGTGTGGTTTACTGACAGAGACTATCATCAGAATATATAGTAGGTGCAATGAAGAAGTGTTCTTTCAAAGATTTCAGCTCCTTCATTATGGCTTGGTGTTTATCTCTTCTCCAGGAAAGCCTACATGATGTCAAGATGTACCCTAGTCATGCCTTAAGCAGCATGCTCTCATCTCTAACAAGCCGCACATTTTGGTGTATATCACGACAGAGAGTCTGGGGTGTACCGATACCGGTATTCTATAACAAGGACACTGATGAGCCACTGATTACAAAGTGAGTTGAAGAATAGATTTATTGGCACAACAAACACAAAGAAACACAAGCATATTACCATCTTTCTGAGGAAGCACACACCCTCAAAAACTGGTGTGCTTTGAAGTTGAATTCTGGGCATTTAATTTTAAGTGCACATTATATTTTACCCCATGGGTGCTTTGGAATTTTTTTCCAAGAACACCTGACCAAGTCTCCCCTTGCAGTACACCTGTACATTGCACAACTGATACAGTCAAATGTCCTAAGGCCATCTTAATTTCATAAAACCTAATGCGGAATTTTTAGGGTTTTTTTAACTTTAACTTTAACTAACTTTTTTATCAAACTTGGACGAGCTTTTTGACAAGAATACGCCGGGGAATTTGTATCTATATAGTTTCACTGTGTTCAAGAGGAAGGGTTTTATTGAGATTTAAGACTTGGGCTCTTATTTTACGTCGGATGATGTCAGACATGAGATTTTTGTATGGTGAATTTGGAAAAAATAACAGCATAAAAAAATCTATTTACTCAATCACATGCAAAGAGTGGGTGATTTTACTAATGTGCATATAGGGACTTTGAGACAAACTATAAAATTAAGATGGCCTAATAAAGATAGCATCACAAACTATCAGCTTAGGGTTATGATGATTTTGAAAATGAGCTGTATCTGTAATGTCTTAAATCACTGACAACCAATATTTTCCTTTTATTCTCTCATTTTGTGTCAGAGAGTCAATAGGTCATATCATTGAGCTGGTGAAGAAGCACGGTAGTGACTGTTGGTGGAATCGTCCTATGGAGGAGTTACTACCCAAGGAGGTCTTACAAAAGGTGGGACTTATATGTATATGGTGCTGTTGATGTAAATAAACATGGCACAAAACCAAAACTAGTTTGAGTGACTAGTGTTTTTAACATGGTCAATATAACAGTAAAATTTATATTACTGGGCATTATGAATTTTGTAAGCAAATACACTCAGTGTAACCATAACCCCCATTAAGTTGTGAAAGTAGATCAAACATAATATTGCATGTCATGTGCATCTTCATCATGTTCTCAGTTACTTTTTATGCCTCCACCGCGAGGCATACTGTTTTTGCAATGTCCAAGCTTTCGTCTGTCCGTCCATCTGTCCGTCCGGATGCTGTATCTCGGGCATGGATGGGCGGATTGACTTCAGATTTTGTGGTACTCTTTGGTTCTACTCTCTTCGGCTGCCCAATACCATTGTTAGATTACCTTCAAAACCTGTAGAAAACAACTTGCTTGTTGGTTTCACTATAACAATGTGAACTGTTGATTTGATTGTATTACAGAGCAAGGCTGACATTACTAGTGAATACATCAGAGGAGATGACATCCTAGATATTTGGTTTGATGCTGGTGCATCATGGGCACATGTACTCAAAGGTTGGTGTATCTCTCACTAAGAATACTGTATTCATTATGCCCCAATCCATCTGTTTAAGTGCCCCTTTCATTCTACTCTCTCTGATGATTGAATCATAGAAAAAGTATGTGGACCTCAAGTTTCAATGGCTGCAGCATTTGTTCTGCACTTCTTATTTTTTATAATGAATAATTATGTTATATAAACAATGTAAAGATTGATATTCACAACACAGTAAGTAAATTTTTAATAATTTGCTGTAGAATTTGATCGCAAATTTCAAACAATCTAAATTATTTGATATCAGAAGGACATTTCTCGTATTCAGAATGCAATTTGGTATCTGATGTGCTCTCAGGTCCCACAAAAAATTCTGTTCAAAGGTGGGTGACTGAGCTCTAAATAAAAAAATACTTGCTCTATGTATTTCAGCTTACTCTATACCGCTGAATATGTTGTGTGCTTATTTTTTGTCTAGATGCTGGGCAGCAAGCAGACTTATACCTAGAGGGTGAGGACCAGTATGGTGCATGGTTCCAGACATCCCTACTCACTAGCATTGCATTACTTGATAGAGCACCATATAAGTAAGAGTTAACCCTTAAGACCTATTACCTATACCTAGAAGGAGAGGACCAGTATGGTGCATGGTTCCAGACATCCCTACTCACTAGTATTGCATTACTTGATAGAGCACCATATAAGTAAGAGTTAACCATAAGACCTATTACCTATACCTAGAGAGAGGACCAGTATGGTGCATGGTTCCAGACATCCCTACTCACTAGTATTGCATTACTTGATAGAGCACCATATAAGTAAGAGTTAACCCTTAAGACCTATTACCTATACCTAGAGAGAGGACCAGTATGGTGCATGGTTCCAGACATCCCTACTCACTAGTATTGCATTACTTGATAGAGCACCATATAAGTAAGAGTTAACCCTTAAGACCTATTACCTATACCTAGAGGGAGAGGACCAGTATGGTGCATGGTTCCAGACATCTCTACTCACTAGTATTGCATTACTTGATAGAGCACCATATAAGTAAGAGTTAACCATAAGACCTATTACCTATACCTAGAGAGAGGACCAGTATGGTACATGGTTCCAGACATCCCTACTCACTAGTATTGCATTACTTGATAGAGCACCATATAAGTAAGAGTTAACCCTTAAGACCTATTACCTATACCTAGAGAGAGGACCAGTATGGTGCATGGTTCCAGACATCCCTACTCACTAGTATTGCATTACTTGATAGAGCACCATATAAGTAAGAGTTAACCCTTAAGACCTATTACCTATACCTAGAGAGAGGACCAGTATGGTACATGGTTCCAGACATCCCTACTCACTAGTATTGCATTACTTGATAGAGCACCATATAAGTAAGAGTTAACCATAAGACCTATTACCTATACCTAGAGAGAGGACCAGTATGGTGCATGGTTCCAGACATCCCTACTCACTAGTATTGCATTACTTGATAGAGCACCATATAAGTAAGAGTTAACCCTTAAGACCTATTACCTATACCTAGAGAGAGGACCAGTATGGTGCATGGTTCCAGACATCCCTACTCACTAGTATTGCATTACTTGATAGAGCACCATATAAGTAAGAGTTAACCCTTAAGACCTATTACCTATACCTAGAGAGAGGACCAGTATGGTGCATGGTTCCAGACATCCCTACTCACTAGTATTGCATTACTTGATAGAGCACCATATAAGTAAGAGTTAACCCTTAAGACCTATTACCTATACCTAGAGAGAGGACCAGTATGGTACATGGTTCCAGACATCCCTACTCACTAGTATTGCATTACTTGATAGAGCACCATATAAGTAAGAGTTAACCATAAGACCTATTACCTATACCTAGAGAGAGGACCAGTATGGTGCATGGTTCCAGACATCCCTACTCACTAGTATTGCATTACTTGATAGAGCACCATATAAGTAAGAGTGAACCCTTAAGACCTATTACCTATACCTAGAGAGAGAGGACCAGTATGGTACATGGTTCCAGACATCCCTACTCACTAGTATTGCATTACTTGATAGAGCACCATATAAGTAAGAGTTAACCATAAGACCTATTACCTATACCTAGAGAGAGAGGACCAGTATGGTGCATGGTTCCAGACATCCCTACTCACTAGTATTGCATTACTTGATAGAGCACCATATAAGTAAGAGTGAACCCTTAAGACCTATTACCTATACCTAGAGAGAGAGGACCAGTATGGTACATGGTTCCAGACATCCCTACTCACTAGTATTGCATTACTTGATAGAGCACCATATAAGTAAGAGTTAACCCTTAAGACCTATTACCTATACCTAGAGAGAGAGAGGACCAGTATGGTGCATGGTTCCAGACATCCCTACTCACTAGTATTGCATTACTTGATAGAGCACCATATAAGTAAGAGTTAACCCTTAAGACCTATTACCTATACCTAGAGAGAGGACCAGTATGGTGCATGGTTCCAGACATCCCTACTCACTAGTATTGCATTACTTGATAGAGCACCATATAAGTAAGAGTTAACCCTTAAGACCTATTACCTATACCTAGAGAGAGAGGACCAGTATGGTGCATGGTTCCAGACATCTCTACTCACTAGCATTGCGTTACTTGATAGAGCACCATATAAGTAAGAATTACATTAATAAACACCAGAGGCATACATGTACAATCAGTGGGGGCTTTCCCTGGCTCATAATACAGGGACAAAATTAACCAAAAATGCACATCTTCCTTTGGCCTGGATTTAGGCCATAACTGTCCTAATATTAACCCATTTTAGCACAGAAATTGCACATTTTTATACACTTCACGCTTGTTTGTGGTAACATCATTTGAGTAGCAGGTCAGCTGTACAATTTGGACATTTTTAGACCTATTGTAAGATCTCCTCAAACAAATTTTCTCACAATTCTAATTTTCACGCACTCGCAATGTCCATTGATACTAAAGTACACTAAATTACTAGGTAAGAATGAAAGTAGTTGTGACTGTTTAAACCCTCTGGATCTAGGGTGAAACAAATCTAAAGATTTAGGCAACACAACAAAATGGCCTATTCTATTTAGAATCCACACTACCCTTGTGGAAGATTTTGGAAATATCTGCCACAGCAGGAGTATGAATTTCAAATTGAATGAGCGCATTGGGCAGCTCCATTTGAATTTCATACACCCTCTGAGAAATATTCAACCAGAATCTTCCCCTGAGGGAGAGTGAGTTTCAAATTGAGCTGCTAATGTGTTAATTCCATTTGAAAATCATACTCCTCCTGTGGAAGATATTTCCAAAATCTTCCACATGGGTAGTGTGGCTTTTAAATGGAATAGCCTAATGTATGTTTCCATAAGCGCCAACAACATTCAATTGTACAAATACCGTAAAACCCTGTCTACAAGCATATAGAGTTCTTCTGATGAAAGCTACATTAATCAAGGATTAATCAATGGAGTTTGAGCAAATAAATTACGGATCCAAGCATGTACAACCAAGTATTATTTTAAGATCAATCTTTTGTATTGGTATATTTACGCTTGCTTCGAATTAATTTAGCTTTAATAAAAAACACTATATATGCTTGTAGACGGGGTTTTACGGTATTCTAAGATTGAGAAATTGCAATTTTCATTTAATTTTTCACAAAATTATAAAACAACAATGGCTTTCACTATCAGAAAGAATCCTGTGTATTTTTGCAATAATTGTTATGTAATTAATTTTGTAAGTATGGTAATGATTTTATGTGTTATTATATTTTGTAAAAATGATTGCAATTTGACCTTTAGGCCATGATGTTATTTTAGAATAAATTGAAATTGAATTATAACCTCTTATCCAAAATCAAGGAAAAAAATAAAGTGGATTTCTGAGTTTAAAAAAACCCTCATCAATCAACTAAAACAAATCCTACAGGTACAGCTGTGCAGTGATTTCTTATTATAATAATATTTCTGTCATTTGTTTCAGATCTCTTTTAATACATGGGTTTACCCTTGATGGTGAAGGCAAGAAAATGTCCAAGTCATTAGGCAACGTCATTGATCCAGATGTCATAGTCAATGGTCGTAAGGCGTCTAAGAAGGTAAGGCTATCATGGTAACAGATTCAGACTCCCTTCCCTTCTAAGTCATTAGGCAACGTGATTGACCCAGATGTCATAGTCTTGAGACTTTATTGAACAGGCCTATAACCATGATAACAACATATAATACTGCGAAGTAGTTAACCCATAGAAAGTGACACAGATCGACCTATAGCAGCCATGGCACGTTGTTAGGGGTACTAATCGATCAGCAACTTATTTGAATTTATTTAAATGAAACGCCTAAATAAAGGTGGGTGGTAAATAATTGTACATCGACATTGCTTTTGTGTGCGTAGTACAACTCAAGCACACCTTGGGTTGTATTAGAACAAAAGGTACCTCTCGCGTGTGTAGGCGCTTTCACGTGACTTACGTTTCATCACTTATTGACAGTAGCCTGCCTATTATAGCGTTAATACGCTGTCAGGTCAGTTACCGATTTAATGGCTTAATGGCGGAAGCACTTTGTCCAGAACAATAGGTACCTCTCGATGAATAGCGTTTCGGTAAATCAAATCAGCACAAAGGAACAATGCATTACGTAATCTATTGCCACTCTATGTTTATTAAAAGCTCTTTGTACACATGTATCAATCAGACAGTTCTTTGTGTTCTATGGCTCTTTTTTCACATTAAATCTATGGTATAAGAGTAGACAAGTTGAAAAAGTCCACAATATCCAGGTGACTCAGTGTCATTATGTTGGAAATATCTGAATTTGTGGTAGTGATATGACTATAGTCAAAAACAGAATTAAGACGACTTATTTGCATCTGACATCATCTGTCAATCAAACTTGGGTTTGTTTACGAGTGTCATGATGATAGATTTTCTGAACGCGGGGATAAACAGCATGCCTTACGGTTAATTTTTACATCTTCGAATATACAAACCGACAAAGTTAGATGTTAGCAATAGGAAACTTTTTTTCCTGAAGGTACCAATGCCAAGAAAAGTTGCTTTATGCCTTGTAAAATTTTTCTCCCATTGGCACCAGATGAATCAACCTTCGTTTTATGCGCTAGTACTACTAGTAACCAATCAAGGGCCATGTGGAGTTTGATTGACAGTGACGTCAGACACAAACTAGTCTTTTAATTCTGTCTTCGATTATAGAGAGCTCAAAATGTCAGATATTTGCTTCAGGCAACAAAAAAATAACAACAAACCTGTCCAATGGTTGCATATTTTTCAATAAATCATCTTAAATTTGCAGTTATTAGTGGTGCAAATGGTGGGTCAAAAACTGCCAATGTGTGTTGATCAGAAGGGTTGTACAGCATATCTAAATTCCAGAATTTGCAAAATGCGTGGCATGAGCATTTTGCTTGAGCCTGGTCCCATCAGGACAAAAGAGTGTGTCCACCCGGAACGACTGGTTGAACAAACAAAACATGTTTTGCTGTGAATATCACAGGGCCAGATAACAGTGAGAGTCATATATATCGTTACGAACACGGCAGAGTGCCAAATACGCAAAATTGCTGTTCTGAGTAAACGGCATTTGAAAATCTTGGTAACATTCCATTGGTCATTCTAAAAATTGAGAACATTCGTGAGCACTCATTTAAAATGTAGCCTATATTATAGAAGTGAATGTCCACCAATTATTTGCAATACTTGCATGTTCTGAAACAATGGATATATCCCTGAAAACAGATGTTTACAGCTATTCGGCTTTATGCTATATCCAATAAGTGTCAACCGCTGCGCAAAGAGTTACATACGTGGACGAATCCGCATTCAACTACATGTAAACTATAGCACCCATCCATGATTTGGTGATTTTATGTAAAAATTACTGATTGTCCTAAGGCTATAGATTCTAAACTTGGTATAAAAGTTATAAGTAGTCATCCCCATAATATTTAGTGAAAACTGCGGTTGAAATCAAGGATTTTAGAGTAGAAATAGTAATATTGGCCTGTATTTCGTGTATAATTTTCTGTGATTTCTCAATTTTGCGACGGTGCTCTGGCATAATTACGCCATAGAGATATTGTGTGGGGAATGTTTGTACTTATTTTGGTATCACTGGATAGAAGATACATATAGCTACCTATTGGTATCAAATATAATAGTATATGACATGTAATATAGAAAATTCAGAGTTTCCAGCTATACTATACAATAGCTCAACATGATTTGTACAGCGAAGTATACAATTCGTCTTTTGGTCAAATTCATTAATCGCAATTATGCGTGATTCGTCGAAATCACAATTTCAATATCTAAGACGGGAGACGGGAAGTAAGATTTATTATTAATTTTTGGTGGAAATGAAAGATCGTCTGAAACATAATCAAAAGCATACAATAACTCAATAACTCTACTTAGGTCCCATCTCTGGTGTCAGGTATACATAACATCCTATTGCAAAACATACAAACAAGTAGAATTTTGTAATAACCAAAATATAGTTGGAGCCTTTAGTTCTAATTCTGTCATTGTTTTTTGTTCTGATACTCAGTTTTACATTTGAGTTAATTACATGATCTTTGAGTAATTAACCTGATTTTTATCTCATTTTAGAACAAAAAAGAAGAGCCTGCATACGGAGCAGATGTGCTAAGATGGAGGATGGCTGAATCTGACTGGCAAAACAGGGTTTACATGAGTGATAGTCACCTCAATGTGGCTCAACAACATGTACAGAAGGTAACAATGAAATGATGAATAGGGAACAGTGTGGCACTCTGGTTAAGATCTTCACTTTTGGTGTGTGAGGTCCCAGGTTCAAAATCTCTCCAGGACCAAAAAAAAATCCACTCTCCCCATGGCTCATCTGGAAAAAGCAGGGTAGATACATTTGTACGATGACCCATGATAGAGACCTCGTTATAGTCAGTTCTGATAAGTTGTTGTCCACACTTGCTCTTTCTGTAAATATTCCCCAACCCATATTGTCACCTCCTTCATCAGGTCACTTGGCCTGATTGAAGTTGCGTTAGCATTATTTCCCCGATTTCAGCTGTAATGCCTACATGTGCTTGACATAAATAAAGTTTAATATGTAGTTAAGTATTGCACTGCATCTCATTGACCATGACAGCTCTGTAGGTGCAGTACCCTAATCAGAGTACATCTTGAGTAACCTTCACAGCCAGATTGAGTTTTTACACAAGAGAACTTTGGACTAAAGAGACAAAGCAGCTCTACTTAGTCACGGATTGTTATTGTATTCTTAAAAATAAAAAAATAAATTGTTGCTGATTAAAAATCATAATGTGGTTATTTTCAGATTCGTAACACTGCTCGCTATCTCCTAGGCAACCTGTATGACTTTGATGCGACCTCTGAACTTCAACCTCACAATGACCTGCTACCATTAGACCAGTACTTATTACATCATCTTTTCAAATATGGGCAAGAGGTGAAGGAAGCTTATGAGAAATATGAATTTGACAAAGTCACACAGAAAGCTGTTGACTTGGTCAATAACAAGATTTCAGCATTCTACTTGGATACGGTGAAAGACAGGTAAGAATGAGGAATTCATTTGCGACAAGATTTGATTCACTTGGACTAATTTTGGAAATTTTGAATTATACTATGATCAGCTCGTAGGCGGGAATCAGTATTCGGTTTTTGTTACTGCTTACATCAATTAGTCCTAGCTTATGCTTGTGTAAATTCACAAATGTTTCAGTCATGCAATATCGAAAGCCCAGTTTATGTGGGAGCTGTGTCCAGGTGTGTGTACGCCATTCTTTATCAATCCACTATGTTTCAGTGATTCAGTGCCACATGGATTACTGTTGTACATCTTGGTATAGTGGCCTCACTCAGTTTCCCAGTTGTTCTCTCATCTTTTCTTGGGACCCCATCGGAAATAAGCTTGCCTTTTCTGCGGGCTTAATGGGTTATCCCGGCTTGTCATTTTTTTTTTTTTGTCCGTGTGCCTTGTTCCTAAATGGCTTTGTGGCTGATTAATTTAAGCTTTAAATAATTTGTCACATTGATGTACTTTGTAATGATTTTTCTGTCTCTATAATTTGTTTTTGTATTCTAATGATATTGCCTAATAAAAAACAAACAAACAAACAAACATATGAGTCACTCCTATTATGAACTGATCATAGTACATGTATGTAAATGTTAGAGCAAAAACAACAGGAAAAATTTATATTTCAAAATATAACTTCATTCACTACTATGTATGCGAGAGATAGATGTCACAAGTCCCCAACACTTTTTGAAATAAATGGAAAAAACTATTTTACGAAATGTAAAAATACAAAATGGTATGTGTAGCCCTATTTGTTTCAAACATGTGGACCAATTTATAGCATCACACATCATTGTATGTGGTCACAATGGTTCGTTATGTAAAAAAGCCAGTTTTAAAAGTGGCACATGGGTTCATAGGAGTTAACTTTACTTTAAAACAAACACATGGATAAGCCTGGTGTACTGTATTGTGTGAGAGTTGACTCCTATAATGTGAGTTGTTTTATTAGGGTTTGGTGCCAAGGGAGGATAAACACAAGATTTCTCTGTATTTGTTGAAAATGTTTAACTTATTCATAGAAAGGACATACAGAAATTTTTGCTGTACTTTGTTGAATAGAACAGTCCATATTATGTCACATGAAATTTGTTTTACCATTATAGTTATGTACATTCATTACTTGTATATTATTTTTCTTCACAGACTATACAATGAGCGTGCAGACTCTTCAGAGAGACGATCCTGTCAGACCACTTTACACCACACACTAGAGGTTCTCATGAGGTCATTGGCTCCTATTATACCACACCTAACAGAGGATGCATTCTTTCATAGGGGACTAGCTAATGAAAGTAAGTGAGATATGAAGTCACCAATGAGATTAGACCCAAATAAAGCTTCACTTCAGTCCCAATCCTGGACTTCCCCGTCCAAACTACCGCCAAACCCAATCCAACCCGAACGGAACATTTTAAGGGAAATCTGATGTACCTTGACCAGCAAGTTTTTTACTAGATCTGACCAGACCATCTCTTTTTGTCAATATCCTGGTATAGCTAGTCTAATTGTTGCAAATTTACGATTATTACATAGGAAAGTACAGAAATAGCATGGAGAGGAAACTAGCATATAGCTCTGGAATTTATCGGCAAAAACTCAATATTGTATGATAATCTGCATCTTCAAGCTAAAGCATTGTAAACAGAGCATGTAGCACTTGGCGAGCATTATCAACACCCATGCTGAGGTTGGCAAATAAGCTGTATTTTTGCTCAAAAGGGTACTGTAATTCACAATTTTCTTGTCTGCTATTTTGATCCCTTGGGTTACTGAATAAGTACCGCTAACTGCATTTGGGATTGTGATAGCCACTGTAAACATTGGCACTTTGAGACGAGACTAAACATGGATTGCAAATTGATGTGTTTACGTAGTATGTTTCATTGCCAGTAGTGTAGGGAGGGGGCAGGAGGTGAGACATGCCTTGGGCACTACCTTTTGGGGAGCACCAAATTGCCCTGGTTAAAAAAAAATTAGAGTCAACAAAGTGTGTTGAAAAATATTTGATCCCTCCCCCACCACCACTTCTTAGATTCTCGAGCGCACTGGGCAAAACAAATTGAGGTCAAGGAACTTGTTTACAAGTTTTAGGAGCCATTCTGTATCCTTGTCCCGGACACTACAACCCCTAGCTACGCTACTGATCATTGCAATCATTGTCAGGTCTGTGATGTTTACTTCATTTGCAACAAATTATGTGCAGTCAATATATCCAATATGTATCCATACTCCATTACATTGTGGTTTGTTATTAAAAGACATATCATTTGCTCTTTTTTTTTTCAGACTACACAAGTTTATTCAAATCTGGTTGGTTTAAATGTGAGCCAGAGTGGAATCAGCCATTACTAGCTGATGATTGGGACGCCCTCTGTAGTATACGCAACAGTTTTCATGACGTCATACAACCTGCACAGTGTAGGCAGTATGATTTAGTTATTACATCACAAGATGAAAAGTTACAGAGGATATTACAGGTAAGAGATTATAACTTGGATTGTTGTTACATCTTAATAAGGTATATTGCTGATCGAGATCGATGGGCAAACATGATGCATGCTGGGAATGAAAAGGGTATAGAAGCTATAGAATTTGTCACCCGATATCGTGTATTTGAACCCTTTACCTTCCCAGCATGCATCACTTTTGCCTATCGATCGATATCAGCAATATACCTCATTGACTCATATGACCACCGACCCCTGCACCCCTCCCACCCAAGACCAGCAGTGCTGGCATGAAGCACGATTTAAATCAAGTGGTTTTATGCAAAAATCATTTATTTAAATCAATTTTATTTTATCATTTTTGATCAACTGTTTTACTTCATTTCTAAAAATGCTTCTTCAACTTTTGGACACAATTAAAAATGCCTCTATGATGTCATTTTATCTATAGCTAAAAATTCATCTTCAAGGTGCAGAATTCAGCAGGATTCTTCCCTTGATTTTGGTTTTGAAATCTTGTTTTGAATTTAGTAAACACCTGATATGATTGCGCATATGTCCAGCATTCTACTGGTCTCTTTTGACTTTATTATGGGGTATAGCAGTTCAAATCAAATAAATCAATTTTTTTTTAAATCCCCAACCTTGCAAAAAAGTAACCAACACACACACCATCTGGTGAGACTGTCATCTGCACTATAGAAAAATTATTAAATTTGTGTACATCGTGGAACATTCAACTATGCTTGTTACTCCGCGACTAATCATGCTAATACACCAGCGTACAGCGCTACTCTACGCATCCATATTGCGAGGTTATTTGCGTACAACAATTACTATGCAAAGCCACGCAAAGAGTATGTTCCACGTTGTACACAAATTAAGTAATTGTTCTATAATTTTTATGGAAAAAAATGGATATAACTCTTAACCCTAAGATACAACCTATTATAAGTGTCTTACACAAATTCTAGACATTTTGTTGATTGATTCTCTCATTCAAGTTCATTTTATGTGCCATTTGCAGACCTCAATTTTGATTTAAACCCCATCACAATTGGACTTACGGTTCCAGAGATATGCTACATTCAAAATCGATATTAGGGACAAACAGTTCATTTAGCTTGGTCAAATCACAATTTATAGTTTATATTATGCCTGTATGACCAGTCATGCCTTAGACATATCGACATTACGAGTTTCTTTGAAGTTCAGGAAAGAGATTGCTTCTTGTCTCTTATCACACCGATTTAATTAATAATGATCTTTAGGTTCAATTCTCATGTTGATTTTGTAACTTCAATAAAAGTTCAAACTCTTTTATCCAGACCAGGTGGGAACAGGTATTGGGTGGATAAGTGATAGAAAAATCTAGATAAGTGAATTATATGTAATTTTGTAATCATTGAATGTTAGAAGTGCTGAAATTTAAGTAACAAGAAATAAAATCTTGTATAATCTTACAAAGCAAAACCATCAGCATGCATGCAACCCATATGATGTGATTTTGCAATCACCCCAACTCATATATAGGCACACTTTTATTGGCTGTGCCAGCAAACAACCTGTAGCTTTCGGTCGCTGATGGAGTGCTTGGCATGCAAGGGGTCAGGTCAAAACCTGTGGAAAAAAATCAAACTTCTTTGTTCATCTTCTCTCCTTTTTGTTCCTTCTCTCCTTTCTGATAGCAAGAACAGCAAAAAACCTGCTACAGGAAAGAACATGTTTTTTTGGCCTAACACTGCAAAAATGGTATTTTAGAATACCACACTGGTGTACACAGCCAAGAGATATCCTTTTTAAAGTAAAGTCTCGTGGCTTTCAAAAACTTTTTTTTCTTTGAAGATCATTCAATAAGGAAGGTTGGACTGTATACATAATTGCGGATTTGTTTATCTTTTATCTTATCAGAAAGTGCAATCAGAGGAAACATCATGTACATCTCATTTGAATGAACTCATGATGGCCGCCTTCACGACAGTAACCAAGGCAACACCAGCTACAGTAGATGGCAGCACAGATGTCCAAAAAGAAGTGCAACTTTGTCATCAAGGTCAAATTTTTATTTTTGTATTTATTTTGTATTTTCAATGTAATTCTTAAGAGCTTAATTTAATGCAACTGCCTCCGCTCAATTTTTTGGCGAAAATGAGATTTTGGTACCAAAAAAATATCTGAAAATAATGAGCTTTTCAATTCAGTGACAACAAAGACCAAAACATAGCCATATACTATTAGTTGAGGTTTGGGGGTGATATGGATTATAGCTAGTGCAGGAGTCATATCAGACTAGGGTGATAGCCTGAGCCTGATACGGTCTTTGAGACTAAACGTAATCTGTAGCACCCTCTAAACCGAATCTAATAACAATTTTATCATTCAGTTCAAATAATCTCACATAACAAAAAAAAATCATTCTGGTGCTTAATTCTTGGTTGAAACACTTTGTGTTAAATGACTGTTTCAACTTTAATTGCCATATAATATTTAATGTTGTCACCATGATTGTATTTTACAGATGGATCTATAGTCACGGCGCCATACACTCTACACATCATGCAAGGAAGTCATTTATTATGTGAAAGATGTAGGAAACAAACAGCAACAAATAGTAACCAACCATGTGATAGATGTCTACATGCAATGAGTGATGGTTGGCAATGACGACTGCTCAGGGGCTTTAAAAAACCATAATATACAATTTCTGTCAAATTTTAAATTCAATCAGTAATATTTAAATTTTGTTTATCTTTTACCAAAATGATAAAATGATATTTACTAGTAAAGAGTGTCCGGAAGGTTTTCTATCAATTAGTAATTTGTGCTTGGCAAAAGTAGTATATATGTTTGTTCAGCAGCTTGTATCAGTAATCAGTAATATAGTTGCTGAAACTCCAAATGTTTTTGTGGCTTTTCATCTTTTTCATCAAAAAACACCTAATTTTACGGTATTTCACCCATCACACAGTTAATACCAGGGCCACCAAGTTCCGGGGTGGGGGGGGGGGGGGGGTGGGTATGGCAAAGGGCAACATTGCATAATTGTCCTGCTGACAGGCCTGTCAATGGGTTATAATCACGTTGCCATTGCAAAATGGGCCAAAATTGTGACCTAAAACCTGGCAAAATGAAGATGACATTTTTGTCCTGGTATTTCAAACATTTTGTCGGGTATTGTGAGCATGGGACAATTCAGTACATAGTGTGCTATTCCAGGTGAAATCCATACACCCATATGGTAGAGGTAGACATGACCTTAATCTCCCATACAGGGAGTATGAATTTTAAACGGGGCTACCTGAATGAGTGACTCCATTTGAAATCTCTACCCCCTGTGTAGGAGGTAAAGGTCATGTCTTCCATAGGTGGTTCAACTGGAATAGTCCAATTCAGTACACAGAATGCATCTTTTTGCTAAAGCATCATAACATTTAGGCTGAACTCAAGAAGTTCAATGTAGCTTGTAGGATGTGTTGAATGTCCATATCAAATTTAAAAGATATATAACAGCTGTGCAAAACAACTTCTATAGAAAGTAATATGTATTTTTTCTCTTTCCATGATACACCTAGCCGCTAAAAACATTGAAGAAATCTTTGGAAAGAAGTCATGTTCTTTTTAAGGTGCTCTTATAGGAATTAAAATAATGCATTGGTAGCTTCACATTGGGATATTTCAGCTGAGATCCTTACACCCTCTATATGGATTACATAACCTTAATCTTCCACACGTGGTGTGAATTTCAAATGGGGTTACCTGAATTGGTGAAATCTACACCCTTTGTGAGGGAGATTCAGGTCATATCTTCCATAGGGGGTATGGATTTCAACTTGAATAGCCAATTGGATCAGTCAAGTTTGTATCTGAAAGAAAAACTAATACACAGTTCTTAAAAAAAGCTGTTGGGTCCCGCAAGTTGATAAAAAAGTGTGAAATGTAAACTGATATTAGTTACACATTAAATGTATAGTATTTTTGTTTCCAAAAATATACACCCATTTATGAAATTTAATGCAGAAAAAAACTGCATTTTTGCATGTGGATTTCAAGTACTCACATTTTCTTTAATCATTTTGTTGGACTTGCTTTCACAGGGAAGGTTATTGCTAAGTAACATTCAGAGTGATTTCTTAAATGTTTGCATCATTTTCTGAGAACGAGATGTGCAGGAGTTATGTAAATAATGGTTATTTTTATACACAATAAATGAACAAAATCCAAAGACTGTCTGGAAGTGTTTTATGTATGTGTGTCATTTATTTTGAGGCTAATGGTCCTCATTTTGGACGTATAGCATCCTTATGTCTTGTCTGAAATTATTCAGAAGAGGCTATGCAGTCATTATACTATGATCAGCTCATAAAAAAAAATCCGAAATTTACGCTCGTGTAAATTCACAAAAACGTGTGTCATTCACGCAATACGCAAAGCTCAATTCGCGTAGGTGCTGCGCCCAGCTGTATGTGCGCAATTCTATATCAATCCACGATGTTACGAGTCATGCCTATTTAAAGCTGATCAGAGTATATTTTTGTATGTATGTGTAGGATGTAAAAATATTACTACTAAAGTTGAGTTGAGTTCACTAGTAGTACTAGTGAACTCAACTTTGGTAGCAATGAATATTGGTTGAGGGACTTTCAGTGATCTGAAGGATGTTTATATTAAGGTTGGTCTTAAGCCTGGAATTATGAAAATTTTGGGCCACATAACTGCTAAATTGTTGGTCTAAATTATGTAAAAGTATACAGTACCAAAGACACAATGAATCCAGCTGTGAGGTCAGATTTGGGCAAAAATGCTCAGTTTTGGAGAAAATCCCTCAAAGACATTTTGTTTGACCCAAATTTTTTCGGGCAACATAACAAAAAAGTTCATCAGTAAATATGTTTTTTGTTTTAAATTTTAAAAACTAGATATAAATATCTAGGGCACATTTTTTTAATGTTTTTGAAATTTGACCAACTTTGAGAAATGTTCACCCAAAATGGTGAAAATGCTCAATTTTCAAAAAATGATTTTCGTTAAAATTTCAAATTTTTTTTCGGTGAAGTTGATCTTTCATCGGACTCTCCAAATCCAAATTTTCAAAGCATTCCATTAAATCATAATAAATCGTGAAGTCATAAATTCACTAATATCCATGTAATTTCTTATTCTTTACAAAAGGGGGGAGGGTTGGTGGTGGCCTCCCCTTCCGGACGACATAATTATACGTCACTGATTAAGGTTAAATACCACCAATTCTCTATTACACTCTTTCAATGGAAAAATGTGTCATTTTATAAAAGCACAATTTTCTCATACATGGAACTCGCACAGTGAGCAGGCATTATCAGTTTGCATAGCCAATAATGTGCTATTAATACAACAACAACAAAAGAGTACTCCTAATCCCAGGTGATTGTTACGGTATTTTTCTGTCAATTTATTAAAAAAACACATCTGTCAATAAAGTGGATCAGTGCAGAAAATGCCTGTTTCCTGGAGAAAGTGAGTGATAAGCAGCACCAATTTAGAAAGTGTCATCTGTGCGAGGATTTGAGTGATTGGTGAAAGCAGCACCAATTGTCATCTGTGCGAGGATTTTATAAGCAAAAGAGATATAAATTCAAGTGTACAGTGAGTTTTTGCAGGACAAGCGAATAAGGATATACATCAGTTGTCCAGAACATTGAGTGCGACAGAACTTTAGTACAAGAAGAAGAATGCCGGTTAAGTAGTAATTATTAATGTGATTATATTGTATGTGCATTTATAAATCATAGTTTACTTTTCATTAAAGATTCAAATATTGTTAACTTAATCAAACAGTGTGATAATGTTGTGCATTCGTGTGAGAACTGGGAAAATGTGATTTTGGCCTTGAGTCATTACGGCTCGTAACAACATGTTTTGGTGGATATACAGGCACATAGCTCAGGTAAACTAATAGATTCACTAAAATAAATGGGGGAGGGGGTATATTGCCTCGGGCATGAATACAGGAGGGGGTAGTTGGGGACATATGAAACACATGATTGTGATCTCCCCTCTGTTGTTGCAAACTTAGCCACTTTATGTTCTTTTCAGCTACTTTCTAGCTATTCGGGACAAAGGTCCCCGCAGCCGGATTGATGCTGCTGTTCGTATTGATTGATTGATTTTCATCATCATCAGTCGGCTGCGGAGTAGGCGACTACAAGCTTTCTCCAACTATTGCGATCTTGGGCAAGCGAAACAGCTTTATAAGAGTTGTTAAGGCTGGTGTTCAAGTTCCTCCATCTTTGAAATGGAGTACCGCTTTTTGGCTTCATCCCTTTCAAGTTTTAGTCTGATGGTTGAATCTGATACCCAACTTGGCAGTCCGCATAGCTTTTGCTTTCCAATAACTTTCTCATCAACTTCACGAACCGCTGTTTCAAAGGTCTCATACCTATCAGAGATGGGTGTGGCATCATCCATGCTCAAAACCTGGAATCTGTTTGATAGCTCCAGCTGAAATTCCTCCTTTGTATCAGGATCTTGCAACTTCTTCTAGTTGAATTTTGGTCTCTTGCAAGGTTTTCCTTTGCTTGTTCGCAGACTGGCAGCTAGACGGACGCTCACAATACGATGATCAGAGTCCACTTCTACTGAGTTGTATGCTCGACAGTTGCGGAGAGAATTTACCCACTTGCTGTTTATTAGAATGTGATCTTCATGTAACTGTGCATGGGTTGATCCAGCTGGATGGGTCCAAGTCCAGAGACGGTTCCTGGGTTGGGGGAATCTGATCTGGGCTGGTCTGAGATTGTACTCCTGGCAAGTGTTGACCAGGCGCTCACCATTGTCATTTGTTGAATCATGGTAGCAGTATGGACCAATGACCCAAGGATGAGAAAGATGACTATCTGCTCCTATTCTGGCATTAAACTCACCGAGGATGAGATGGATGTTGTGCCTTTTCATACCATCCAGGTGGTCAGATAGTGATGAATAGAATTCCTCCTTGTCAGAAGATGTTGAGCTCGCAGTGGGTGCATATACAACAGTGATGCTAAGCTGTGGGTTACCATGGAATGTTACAAATAGTATCCTCTCGGAAACAGCTTCAACACTCTTAAGACATCTGTGAATGTGCTTGGACATGACCAGACCCACTCCTCCATGTCTTTGCTTGGTAGCAGAACTGAATATTAACACCCAGTTCCTATCATCTGACCAAAGTTCGTCAGTTGGGCTTGGTGTAATGAGACGATGTTCTTGAATTCGCAATGTCAATAAAAAAAAAAAAAAAAAAAGAAAAAAAGCGCCGGGAATCATAGTGCGCCACGCACAGGCACAACGCCTAGACGTTGATCCACAAGCCTCAGCACACTTTACAGCACAGCCCATGAATAGCTGATGGATTTTCCCTTGTTGATTAACAGTACGGACATTATAAGTAGATATTACAAAAGGGTTTGAAGGTAGACAGGCGACAATAATCAGGGCCAACAGTTAGTGATGGTGTGCCGAGTTCCTCTGGTCCGTCGTGGAGTCAACAGTAGACTGCCGCTCATCTACCCTCGGTATTTTTGAAGATTTGCTTGTAGTTGTCGTAATCACGGGTTTTGCTGGGAATTATTTTAGTCCAGTCCCAACAGCTTTACGGGTGATCAGCCCTGTTTCAGCTTCTTTTCTGGACACACAGCAGCCGAGATCTACCAATATGCAGTAGTTCGCCCCTGATCTGGAACATGTTGATGACCAATGATGACATGTTAAACACCAACCTAATGACCGTTGAGAAGTAAATCTTCCTCTTCCGGTCTTTGGCCCATGATGAAAATTTGAAGCCATTGGGATAGGCTACTCCAATATGAAGAGAATCACTACCGTCCTTGACCACTTAGAATACTCAGAAAAACTCAGAAAAATGAAGATGGAGCTTGATGCTCATGGCATGAGACCATGGAACTAAACTAGCCCTACCAGAAAAACAGCACCTGATCTTACCGCACTGTTCTCCAGCAGTTTAAGGACAAAGTCCGACCGGAACATAACTCACAAGTGCTCCTGAAAGACCTGGTATTAAACCTAACCTAGCAAATGCCATGAACACCAAGATATGAGTAACTAGAAGGAGAAAGAACGGAGCAATATCGCAGCATGATTGTGTCGCTGGCTGTACTGTCTACATCGTTACAGTAGCAAAAACAAATGGCCAAGACATTTGAACATACTGGCCGTTGAACCTGATGGTTTCCTCCGCCCTAAAGCTGGCTTGTTCAGCAACTGAGCTAGGGAGGCAGAGGGCGCTCATTCCTCACTCTGTTAAAATACCAGCCCGCACCTGGGAGCACCCAAAGGGAAATCCAACACCAGAAACAGCATGTTAAACACTGATTCTTTGCAACCAGGGTTGCAGGTGTTGGCAAAGGTAATTTTCAGCTCCCCGACACTGCAGCAGTGTCTCCTTTTCCATGGATTGGGCTATTCCATCTAAAATCCACACTACCCCTGTGGAAGATTTACTTGTTGGTTTTTATTGTTGGTTTTTATTGTTTTTATTGATTGATTGCTTATTTGATTAACTATGGGTCCGTAGAAGGCCAAAATCACCTTTTCCAAGTTTACTCAAATATAGATAACGAACACATTGATCTACATGTATTTGTATAATTCAACACAAATGAATATTATTCAATGAAGAGTATGACTATGATTGCACAATGTAAAACATACATGATAACAATCTCAAACACAGATCTTATCATCCAATACCTTTTTGTTGTCGCTGATCAGTTTCTCTGAGGTATTAATGCAAATTGAGGTCCCTCGAAGTTCACTATAGACTAGACAATTGGCACAATTCTTTGCATACAAAATCCTTGCACAGGTGACAATTTCGGAAATGGTGTTACTTGCTCCAATCATTCCTTTCTTCAGGAACTGTATAGAGGCCTTGCATGTGACGTATCATCCCGTAAATATGGCGGACTACTCAAATGCATTCAACAAAAGCATGATTGCAATCTATCGTGACACACATAATCCTGCACTACGATCAAATAGGTTGATGACAACGTTTGATTGAATGGACTGCACTCCGCCATAACTACGGTGAAGGACACCGGTTCAAATCCTTTGTTTGGAGCCAATCGATAAAAGAATGCAGGGCCTCTATTCCGCGGTCTATTCCACTTAATATATTGACAGACGTGTTTCATAAATCAGACTTCAGTTTGTTGACAGATTCCCCCCCCCCCCCCAAATCCCATTTTGGGAAAGGTGCACACTTTGACGCAATCAAATGTCAGTCACCGTTTATCAGTGGGAGCTGGTAGCCTAAATGGGTAGATCGTCCGCATAGAGATCTGAAGATCGTGGGTTCTATCCCATGACGGCACATTCCCTTGCGGTTTTTTCAAGTTTGGTTGTGTGCCGGTCGGGATTTTTGTGTATTTGCTATTTTGTTCAAATTATAAAATTTGAATGTCACACTGGTCTACATTTAATTTGTAAGGATTCAGAGTCATCAAGTAATGCCATGGATTGATGATTAAGTCGGCATTGAGTTCGCCTTGCTGACTTTGGTGACGCATATTCACGAGCTGGGGCCGACAAACGTATCGACGCGGCGGCGATTTACACGGGTTGCCCATGTGCCCGCCTTATTTCTATATTCAATATTTACGTCAGGGTGTTTGGAGTTTTGAAAAAAAAATTGACAACATATTTTGTGTACTTCGCATCCTCTCATATTTTTTTTTCTCGCCTTTTTCTTCATTTAAAACTTAACTGCCCCTCCTTCACGGTTCAAGTAAAAAAAAAATCAGATTCCCCTCATGACCCCCCCGGCCCCCCCCCCCAAAAAAAACATTAAAACTCCCACCCTGGCTAAAAACGGTCCGCAATGCCTCCACCTCAAGTGACGCCCATCATTTTAACCTGTGCAATTTCACTTGACCCAAAAATGACCTTCACATTATCTGCCTCACTAAGGAGGCCGTTCCCACCAAATTTCATCAACCTGCAGCAGTCTATAGCGATTTGACCCCAGATGACCCTGAATGACCCCAAAATGACCTTGACATTTTTGCCTTGTTTCAGTGGTTGTCCCCACAAAATTTCATGAATCTGCTACAATCTATGGCAATTTGACCTCGGATGACCCTAAAATGAACTTGACATTTTTGTCTTCCTACAGCGGTCGTTCCCACCAAATTTCATGAACCTGCAACAATATATGGCGATTTGACCCCGGATGACCCCAAATGACCTCACAATGACCATGCAATTACGCATATTTTGCGCTGAAAAACAAATCAGGTCAAGAACTCCTGCATGGCTGTGCTACTCTCCGCCAAGTTTCATCACTGTATCTCATACAGATCTCCAGATAATCTGTGCACAAGGTCATTTTCCTTGATATGCATAAATTATACAAATTAGGTACTTAAAAGGGCATTTCGTGATCCACAGCATCATCCCCCACTTTTCTCTAAAAAAAGTTGAGATTTTTATATCACTGGATACCTCTGGCTACATAATGTTTATGTAAAAAAATTTTCTTGCAGAATAATTCGTTTAGCAAAGATATCGTGAAATTTGAATTTCGTTCTGGTATACCAGAACGAAATTACAACACATTGTCTATGGAGTAGTGTAATACACATACTGCTGCTGCTGCATTGCCATAGTCCGCATAGAACCGTCGGCATTCTCTTGCGTGCTTCCTCTCTTGCCACGGCCATTCCACCATTAGTCCACATTCTGATGTTATCAATCCATCCTGTTTTCCTTCGACCTGGCCTGGCTTTTCCTTCAACTTCTCCTTCTATCGTTATCTGAACAATGCTATAAGGACGCCGCTTCCAATGACCATACAGGGATATCTTTCTTTTCTTCAGCTGACTGAGCAGACCTTGTTTCTCTGTGATGCCCACTTTCTGACGGATCCATACATTGGTTTTCCTATCTTTCCAGCTGACCTGAAGCATTCTGCGCCATACCCACAGCTCAAACGACTCTATCTTCTTGATATCGCTTTGTTTTAGGGTCCAACTTTCTGCACCATACAGGGCTATACTCGAGACAAGGGATCTCACCAGTTGTTTCTTCAGCTTCAGGCTGATCGCTTTAGCCTTCCATAATCCTAATAATTGGCTGGTGGCATCTCTGGCAATTGCTAGTCGAGCATTGATCTCTGGTGTAGAGTCTCCATCACACCCTACCATTGAGCCAAGGTATTTGAACCTTTCAACCTGCTTGATTGGCTTTCCACCCAGGGAGATTGTCTCTTTACTACCATGGGTCATAACATGGGTTTTGGCTGCGTTAATATGGAGACCAAAGGTGTGCCTGCACCTTTCCAACTCGACTGCTTGCTTCTCAAGTTCTGCCTTCGTGCATGCTATGAGTGTGGTATCATCTGCATAGCGAATATTCCATATTGTTCTTCCACCGACAATGCTGCCTGATCTCTCATCTACAACCTCATTCACCTGTCGCATGATCGATTCACCACAGGCATTGAACAGCATGGGGGACATAATACAGCCCTGCCGAACTCCTTGTTCAAATGGAAATGGGTCTGTGTGGCTATCTGCTACACGAATAACACCAGTCGCTTTTGAGTACAACCTCTTACGCAGCCAGACTAGGTGATTTGGTGTGCCGAAGTCCAAGAGAGTTTTCCACAGGACATCATGATTGACCGTGTCGAAGGCCTTGCTGTAGTCGACAAACATCAGCCACAGTTGTTGATCTTGGCGTTTCACTGTTTTCTCAATGATGTTACGTAAAGTGAGGATTGCGTCAGTTGTCCCTTTACCAGCAACAACAAATCCAAACTGTTCCTCTGCGATCTGCGGCATAATTTCTAGCAGCACTTTTGAAGCGTGGCATAGCAGACTGATGGTACGATGTTTAGAGCATTCTTGAGTGCCAGGTTATTTCTGATTGAGTCCAGTCACTGGGCCATTCTCCTGTCTTCCAGATGTTATGAATTATTTCTTTCATAGCTTGAACAACAGTTTCTCCTCCCGCCTTTATCATTTCTCCATATATCCCATCTTGACCAGCAGCTTTACCGGCTTTTTTTTAAATTTTTATAGCTGTTCTGATTTCACTTAGCATGATTTCAGGTTCTAGTAGCTCTGGTCGGCTTTCATCTTGGGGAGCCTTGGGGCATCGGAGTGAAATAGTTGAGTGCCATACTCTGTCCACCTGTCTTTGATACTAGCAGCCTCATAAAGCATCTCACCTTTCTCGTCCTTGATACCAATGCCTGCCTGAGGACATTTCCGTCCACTAATCTGCCTTATCAGCTGGTATGTGCGTTTGCTGTTCCCAGACCTGAATGATTTATCTGCTTCAGCGCTCACGTCGTCCAGCCATTTGCGTTTTGCTCTACGGCATGCAGTCTTGACAGCTTTGCAAAGGTGTCTGTATTCTGGGCTTTGGAAGTTGTTCAGCTTGGCTTGGCGTCTCTGGAGAATCAAGTCTTGGATTGCTGGATCATCTATCCATGGCTTTTCTGTTTTTCTTACAGCCGGACAATGTTCTTTTGCTGCTGAAGATAGAGTATCTGCTAATACTGGCCATGAAACATCCTTGTCTTTCAAGTGGTCTTGGACACTGGCTTCAAATGCATCTGCAGTGGTTGGATCTGTCAACTGTGATAGGTTTGGTTTCACTTTCTTCGACAGTCTCTTTTTCGTGTTCCAACTGCGACCCTTCACCTTCATCCAGACTAGTTGGTGGTCTGTACCGCAATCAGCACTGCGTAATGCTCTGCTGTCTATGCATTCAATTCTGTCACGTAGCCGGATAGCGATGAAATCTATTTGGTTCTTCCATAGGCCACCTGGAGAACACCAAGTATACAGCTGATTTCTTCTATGTTGGAAACAGGTATTCACAGCAACTAATTTGTTGTCACTGAGCCAGTCGAGCAGTGTTTGTCCACGGTCGTTACCTTCTCTGACACCATATCTACCACAGGACATATGATGGCCATCACCACCAGTCGAGCTTTCTTGGGGTATTCGTCCACTACCTTTTGCAGCATAGCATATATTGAAAGTATCTCTTCGTCGTCCGCTTCAGGCGTTGGCATGTAGATCTGGATGATTGTTATTGGCTTGGGTTTTGCATGGAGACGAATCATAATAATTCTGTCTGATATTGGTTGGACTTTCAAAACAGATTTGACAGTCTTTGGCGATACAAGGAATCCCACACCTCTTTGGTGAACATTGTCATCACCTACATAGTAGAGCATCCAGCCATTTGTATTCACCTGTCCTGATGAAGTCCATCTGGTTTCTGCCAGTCCTATAACATCCAGACTCAAACGCTCTGCCTCCATGCGAACTTGATCTAGTTTACCACAGTCGTTCATCGTACGGACATTCCATGTTGCAATGTTCAGATATCGTCGATCTCCGCCAGATGTAGCCCGAGAAGTATCAGATCCATAAAAAGTGGGTAATGGTGAATCCAACGGACGAGGACACAAAACACATCAAGGATCAATAAATGATACAAGAGGATACCTTGAATATAAACAACAGAAAGGAAAACGAGCAAGGTACACCAACTTGATGTGGGGAAACAAGTAAAATACAGACTAGACAATATGCAGGGGGGGCAAAACCAGCAAATGTAGGCATAGGAAGTAAGCAAAGTTCGATAGCCAAAAATTACCAGTTCCAAGGCTCACAAAGTGCTAAACCTGCAAAAACAACAAGGATCAATGGTAATACAAAACTGCACTAGAACATGTGATGAAAATCACTGTGCATATAAACAGACACGCTAAACCAAACATCCAGAGTAGGCACAAAATAAGCAAAGTTCGATGGCCAAAAATTGCCAATTCCAGAGCCCACAAAAGTGTCAGGAAAACAGTACACTGGAAGTGATGAAAATCACTGTGTACATAGCAGTCAAACACTAAACGGACAAAAAAAACAACCGACGTTTCGAGCAGATAAACTGCTCTTCTTCAGGGACAGACAACAAAATATAAAAGCAAACAACAAAAACTACATGCTGTAATTTAAAAACAAAATTCAAGTCAAAAACTGAAGGCAAGTTCAAATAGAACTCAGTAGCAAACAAGATAAGCTCAGAGCAAAATAAGCATGTCTTACTTCAATGAAGCACAGTTTACTACAGTGAGAAACTGGAAAGCATTATGTAAATAAGCACGACCACAGGACAATAGGGTATTGTCCTAATTGACAGGAAGTAGATGTCAAGAGGGGTCGTAGTCAATAGAAGAGGAAGAGAATGAATAGAGGGAGATAAGTGGGCCAATGTCACTCAAATTTAAAAGAGAAGAGTCATGCATATTACAAAACAATTATTTTAAATACAGATAATGTTAAAAAAGAGAGAAAAAAATACAGCAAAAATTGCTGAATAAAACACAAGTTGAGGAAAGTCTCAAATATTAGAGTGTAGTATGCATACAGAAAGAGGGGTGGGGGGGTAGAAAAAAAGGGTAACTGCAGTTCATGTGGATAGGCCTGCAGTGAAGTGGTAAAGCCAAAATCACTAAAACCAAAGCACAGTAAAATACTGTTACAAATTAGCATGAAATATGCTAGAATAGGTAGTGATACAAGGTCTACTAAAAGATGGAAAAACATAGGCAAGCAAGGAGGCCTACAGTGAGAATGCCAAATGTGAATTGACACATCAAGCATGTACAATACATGTAGATCCAGTAATAAATGAAAAAGTAATTAGAAAAGATATGTGTGGTGCAATAAATATTATACATGTAGGCCTGCATAATGCATGTGTTAAGAAAAGTGAAAAGCCAATAATTGCTGAATCAAAACACAAGTTGAGGAAGGTCACATATATAATAAAATGGCAGTATGCATGCAGAAAAGGGGGGTTAGGTTTGGAAGTAGAAAAACAGATAAAGTAAATGCATATGAGCTCATGTGGACCGTGCATGATAAAACCAATTCACAGTGCATGTAAAGACCTTTAGATGACAATGGAAAGCCAACAAATCACTAAAACCAAAGAACAGTGAAATACCATAACAAATTGACATGAAACATGCCAAAATAGGTAGTGATAAAAGGTCTATACAAGCAAGCAAGGAGGGAGGCCTACAGTGGTGTGAAAGCCACATGTGAGTTGACCCATCAAACATGTAGGCCTACATGTACATGTATGTCAAATACATGTGTTGACGCAAGTAAGATCCATAGGCCAAATAAGGATACACTGGCACGTTAATCTTTAACATTTAAGCCAAGTGGTTGGGTTGTCTTAAGTTTAGAGATCCAGTCTTTCTCAAGTTTCTTTCGCATGAACGTGTCAGTCGTTAGGGGGTTTGTCAATACCCATGACAGATATGTGACTAGCAGAATGTCCTGGGAGGTTGAAATGTTTGGCTACTGGTGTATTTCTGTTAAGGCGAGCATCGGCGCAATGCTCACCCAGTCTGGTTGACAGGCTACGACCAGTCTCTCCCACATACTGAACTTGGCAATTAGCACAAGTGATGAGATAGATCACATTCTCACTCTGACAACTGATGTGTTTGTGGATGTCATGGCTTTCACCTGTGGAAGAACTAGTGAAAGACGATCCTTCCTTAGTATGTTTGACAGGTAGGCCCGGGTGGAGGTCATGTTCACATGACTTACAAGATCCACATGCAATAGAGCCTCTAGGAGGAGGTTGGTCTGGAGGCAGGGATGAACGTACAATCATGTCCTTGATGTTAGTACTTCTGCGATAAGCGACCATGGGTAGGTTGGGAATAGCCTTCTTACATCTATCAGAAGAATGCAAGATACGCAAGTGTTTGTGAAGTATCTGAGAAAGTTTAGGAAGCGATGGATGGTAAGTGATGACCAGAGGAATGCGTTCTGGATTATCAGAGTCTGGCGTACGAGGCACTAGAGCGTCAGATCTAGGAATCTCTAGAGCTTTGCTGATTTGCCTGTTGATAACAGAGCCAGGATAACCTCTGGCCTTAAGAAAGCCTTCAAGTTCATCTTTTCTCTTCTGAAGCGTCTCGGGAGAGGAGCAGATGATTCAACCGGAAAGCCAAGCTGTACGGAAGACTTGGCTTGGTATGCTTGGGATGACAGGAAGTCCAGTGAAGAAACTGGTGTGAGTCAGTGGGTTTAGAGTACAGGTCCGTATGGAGAGTATCATCTCTGATGGATACCAGTACATCCAAGAAGGGTATTTCCTTGATAGTAACGGTATTTTACTGTGCTTTGGTTTTAGTGATTTTTGGCGTTACCACTTCACTGCAGGCCTATCCACATGAACTGCAGTTACCCCTTGTTTTTCTTTCCCCCCCCCCCCCCCTCTTTCTGTATGCATACTACACTCTAATATTTGAGACTTTCCTCAACTTGTGTTTTATTCAGCAATTTTTGCTGTATTTTTTTCTCTCTTTTTTAACATTATCTGTATTTAAAATAATTGTTTTGTAATATGCATGACTCTTCTCTTTTAAATTTGAGTGACATTGGCCCACTTATCTCCATCTATTCATTCTCTTCCTCTTCTATTGACTACGACCCTCTTGACATCTACTTCCTGTCAATTAGGACAATACCCTATTGTCCTGTGGTCGTGCTTATTTACATAATGCTTTCCAGTTTCTCACTGTAGTAAACTGTGCTTCATTGAAGTAAGACATGCTTATTTTGCTCTGAGCTTATCTTGTTTGCTACTGAGTTCTATTTGAACTTGCCTTCAGTTTTTGACTTGAATTTGTTTTTAAATTACAGCATGTAGTTTTTGTTGTTTGCTTTTATATTTTGTTGTCTGTCCCTGAAGAAGAGCAGTTTATCTGCTCGAAACGTCGGTTGTTTTTTGTCCGTTTAGTGTTTGACTGCTATTTACACAGTGATTTTCATCACTTTCATTGTACTGTTTTCCTGACACTTTTGTGGGCTCTGGAATTGGCAATTTTGGCCATCGAACTTTGCTTATTTTGTGCCTACTCTGGATGTTTGGTTTAGCGTGTCTGTTTATATGCACAGTGATTTTCATCACATGTTCTAGTGCAGTTTTGTATTACCATTGATCCTTGTTGTTTTTGCAGGTTTAGCACTTTGTGAGCCTTGGAACTGGTAATTTTTGGCTATCGAACTTTGCTTACTTCCTATGCCTACATTTGCTGGTTTTGCCCCCCCCTGCATATTGTCTAGTCTGTATTTTACTTGTTTCCCCACATCAAGTTGGTGTACCTTGCTCGTTTTCCTTTCTATCAGATCCATGCCTCTCAGATGAGTTTAAGCATGACTCGTCATTGGGTGACTCGGAGCAGACGATGGTGGCCTATATTTTTAGCCTCGTCCAACATGGCAACAGGCAATATCGCAACAGCAAACGAAACGGCAAAACTGCATGCGTGACCCGGAAGTTATTACGACCGTACCATGTGTTTTCATGTAAACAAACAACAGCTGACAGTTGCGAGTGCAGAGTGAACGGAATATCTTAATATCGTTCTTGTTTTATTGGTTGGATTTAACCAGCGAATGATACTAAGAGAGAGAAATTAAAGTCATGGGGGTGAAGGGGCTTCTCCCGAAACTCGGAAACATCAACAGAGGTATCCATGTTAAAAACCTGAGTGGTTGTAAAGTGGGGATCGAAGCATCCTCATGGCTTTATCAAGGTGAGTTTTCAAATTGAAATTTAGTTAATACAGGGTCAGTCCATGTCAAAACATACTGAGTGTACACCCACCCTCTTGGATTATGCTCTTCTTTGGCTCAGGGGTACCTTTCATGGACCCCTAGGTGAGGTCACAAGAAAAAAATTCAAATTCAATTTCGTTTCCGAATGGCGGGCCATCTAAGTTTGGCGACCTTGACCAAAATTGGGAATTTAAGGTGTCCAAATGACAAAGCGCTCTCTTTGAGAGGCATTTTCTTCTTAATTAAATCAGTTGTGACCCTCTTTTTGAATGTGGTCACTCACTGGCTGTGTCTGAAATGCCTAATGCCAAAAAGATAGATTTTGAATTTCGTTGGGATTTCAGAGGGGTCAAAATCAGCACTTCATACTGTTCAATCAAAGTATCTTTAATTTTGAAGGACCCATGATAATGCCACAGTGCACTTATAGGTCCTAATTATGTTCAGAATGGATTAACCATGTGCCAATGTCTATGAGCAATTCAAAAAAGAGAAATTTCTAGACCCCTACAGAATTTTAGGCCCCCTAAAGTGGTTCAGCCACAAATGGCACTTAAAATCGGCAAATTTTGACACCTAATAACTTTAGGTGTACACCAGATATCAATTTCTAGTCTTTTGCATCTGAAAGAATGTAGTCTAATGTTACTAGGAACATAAGATTTGTTTTGTATTTTTTGTGTTTTGATACTTTCAAAAAGGTCGTTGACCTATGAACATTTTTCGTCATAGCGCCCTACTGAAAGGTCTGACACATAACAAACTATACATTTTGGAATCCTCATGACCATACTGAGTAATTTGATATATTACTTGACATAATTGGGAGCATTCTGAAAATTTGACCCCCCATAACCTGTACGTTGCATGTGCATCGTTGCCAGGAAGTGCATTTTTGTCCCCCTTAAAAATCCATACAGAGGATTAGAAAGTAGTTTTTTTCTTATTACTTGACTCAAGAGCAACTTGAAATATCAGGATAAATAATACAAATGCCTATAAAGTGATCAAAAATATAAAAAAATATCATACTAAAATTGGCATTTTGTACCGCGTCCTGTATGCATGGTATGTTAGGCAAAAATGACTATTTTTGAAAGCGTCAACTTAATACTAAAACACAAAAATACAAAACAAATCTTATGTTCCTAGTAACATTAAACTACATTCTTTCAGATGCAAAAGACTAGAAATTCATATCTGGTGTACACCTAAAGTTATTAGGGGTCAAAATTTGCCGACTTTTAATGCCATTTGTGGCTGAACCACTTTAGGGGTGGCCTAAAATTCTGTAGGGTCTAGAAATTTCTCTTTTTTAATTGCTCATAGACATTGGCATATGGTTAATCCATTCTGAACATAATTAGGACCTATAAGTGCACTGTGACATTATCATGGGTCCTCAAAATCAAGATAATTTGATTGAACAGTACGCTGATTTTGACCCCTCTGAAATCCCAACGAAATTCAAATCTATCTTTTTTTGGCATTAGGTATTTCAGACACAACCAGTGAGTGACCACATTCAAAAAGAGGATCACAACTGATTCAATTAAGAAGAAAGTGCCCCTCAAAGAGAGCACTAATGTCATTTGGACCCCTTAAATTCACAATTTTGGTCGAGGTCGCCAAACTTTGATTGCCCGCCATTCGCAAACGTAATGGAATTTGAATTTTTTTCTTGTGACCTCACCTAGGGATCCATGAAAGGTACCCCTGAGCCAAAGGAGAGCAAAATCCAAGAGGGTGGGTGTACACTCAATCTGTTTCGACATGGACTGACCCTACATTGTACATGCACGACGCTTTGGAGTTTTAGCCATAATTTACTATTTACTCAAAATGCTGTACTGCCGTGAAGGGTCTCTCTGTCCATTCATAATTTCATTGTCATGATTCAATAACGAGGTAAGCTTTAGTGAAACTGAAAGAGACACAAGTGCTGGCTTTTTTGGCCGTTTTTTAGCATCATCAATATCATGACTCACATGAGTTCAGTAAAGGGACTTTAATTATAATTTTAAGACACAGATAAAAAGAATTTATCGCGTCTGACGTCATCTGTCAATCAAATTCGAGCACGGTTTGTTTACAAGTGTCGTGATGATGACTTGCTAAACGCGGATTTATAACTTTATAGGTCTTTATAGTAGGAAACTTTCTTTGCTGAAGGCACCATGTCCACAATGCCTAGAAAAGCTGCTTTTTGCCTTGTAACAGTACGGACTTTTTCGCCATTTGCTGCTATTCCTTTTCTCCGATCAGCACCAGATAGATCGGTCTTCCTTTTACATGCTGATTAACCTGTGTTAACCAATCAAGGATCGTAATTGACAGTGACATCAGACGCGATAAATTCTTTTTATCTCTGTCTTTAATTATAAGACAAGTCTTAAAGTCATAATAAAAAGGACTTCATGTGACATGTCAAAATTGCTCTGACTCTGTAAGTACACAACAGTCAACATTTGGCAGATTCCAGATATTGAGAACCCTACATGAATAAAATGCATGCATTCCTTCAGCTTAAAGTCAATCAGTCAGTCTGTCTGAGGGCCGATGAAACAGATTCGATGGGTGTACGAGAACTCTACCTTCAAATTTGCACACAATAGTTATGCATTTGATGCTAGAGTATGTTGCTATCCATTTTTTGAGTGCAATTTTAGCAACATTTTTGATGCAATTGCCCATTGTGATTACTTTTGAACTTCCATTTATATGGTGCCATGCTTTGAGAGCAAATTCAACTAGATTCCCAATCCTGATCCTACACGTCTGAGTACAGGTTCATTAATATTTTCATATCATTGGCCACATCAACCTTTCTTTTTTTCAGTGATATATTCCTGTAGCTGGGAGCTCTACACTGATCAAGTGACTGATAGGTAATTTTAGCATTTTATAAATATTTCAATTAATTCTTTCTAAATACAAAATGTATGTTATGCATACATGATACATTCCAGTATACATGTACATATACATTGTTGCACCCACATGGAATTCTAATGAAAATAAAACAGAAATTTGTCCTGATTGATGGTACCCGATACATAGATTTGTCATGAAGGAGAAAATTGTAATCTATGTACTACCCTACCGCCATTGATTGGGCATAAACACAGTATGTGTATCAGTTCTTTGAGTCAATCAATTTAATACTACATTTGTACACACATGTTATTGAGCAAATCAGTGGTGTTACTCTCTCAAGGAAGCCAAATGGACTAAAGCAGTAGCACACATGCTGGTCATCCAACCCTTGGTCAAGTGGCTCCTTCAAGAACTGTTAGGGTTACATTTGTGTATGATGCTCTCAGCTAGTTACATGATGAGCATCTGCTGCACCACTCAGGTCTGTGGGCCATTAAAAGTACTTGTTGAGGGAATTCCTTGTTGAGTAACATTTGGTTGGCTTTGGCAGCTGCCCATCAGAGCCCTACAAGAGTTATCAGCTTAAAAAAAAGTAAAATTATCTCAATATAACATAGTTTATAACGAATGTGCATGATGTCATTATTTTGCTTTGTGTATTATAATAATTATACATGTAGGTATATAACTCTTTTTGAAGAGGCGATCAAACTACTGATAGATAACGGGGTCCAGCCTGTTGTGGTCTTTGATGGAGACCAGATTCCAGCCAAAGCTAAGACTAAACAGAAACGAGACAAGTAAGTTCAGCATAGGAGATAAAGCATACAGTACCATATATCAAATCATGAAATGATGAAACAGATACATGAGATGATTTTAATGCATGTTGCAAAATATCACTAAATTATTGATAATAATTAATACAGACCAAAAATTACTCTAATGAGAAGTTCCATTAATTCTGAGCCTGAGGAGTCTCTTGTTGCAGTCCTTGCAGTGGCATCCGCAGGTGTACAAAAGTGGGGGAGGACAGGGCTCAATGCCCCCGACTACTTGTGAATTGCTTTGCTTCCCGTAATTGGTAATCTCATGATTTTTCACCATCTGGGTGCATACCTCCACTGAACGACAAAAGTGTAGGCAGCCCCCATCCCCTTTGGGCCACTAAGGGCCAGTTTCTGGAAGCATGGCTAGTGGTCAGGCTTAAGCCCAAATTTTCCAATATCAGTGCCTATAAGAGAAATCAATAAAATGGATCCACATTGGTTGGGCTATCCTGCTAGCTAAGCCTGATCACTAGCCAAGCTTCAACAAGAAATTGGGCCTAATTGTTTTACTCTTCTTATACTTGAGGATGAGTAGTTGAGCAACAGTTTTATTTATTTTGACATTAACAGAAGGCGGCAAGAAGCGGTACTGAAGGCTTAATGCAGCTGTGGCTATCAATGACTTGGAAACAGCCAAGCGTGCAGCCAGTCAAGCAATAAAGGTCACTGATGATATTGTGGATAATGTTAAGGAGGTAAATTAAGACACTTCGTTTTTTTTTTTTATGATTATGTGAAAGAATCAATGATAGATGGCAATGACACAGTAGGCCCTGTGCATTGGTGTGTATATTTTTGTCCAGGTAAGTGCACCCCTACACAATAAAAAAAATGCCATTGATTCTGTGATTGCAAGCCCTTTTAAAATGAAATTTAAATACCCTATTTTGGCATGCTATAGACTGGATATGATTTGCATTTGACATTAAACTGAACTGACATATCATTTACCATGCTCTCACCTGCAAAATTGTCCATTTTTATATCAAACTGTATGTGCATTGATATTTGTCATTTGTACAGCATAATTATGTAAGTTATTTCAAATCTGTCCAATAGCTCTCGTAATACATGTATCAGGGATAAACAATTGCAGTAGCCCATTTTCATTATTTTCTCTCATGCAGCTTTTGCGCAGAATGGATGTGCCCTACGTGAAGGCACCATATGAGGCAGATGCACAGCTTGCATATATGGCACAGGCAGGTGTTATAGATTATGTGATAACAGAGGACTCAGACTTACTTGTGTATGGAGCACCAAAGGTAAGGCTACATTTATTTAATTTCTCATTTTGAGTAATAACAGGTTATGGTACTATGCAGATTACCTAAAAGATTATCAATATGCGTGTTTCCACTGAGCAGTGAGCACTCTGTATTTTTACCCGGTATTACCTGGTAACCCACAATCCGATTCAGGCAACAACCAGCATGTTTCTACTGAGGGCTTAAAATAAGAGTTGTGGTGTGTACCAGAAGTACTGAAAATATTTTCCTGACCCCCAAGCTGCTTTTAAGTTCACGATGTGATACATAAAATGTACATAAAAGAAGTTCAACACCCAGCAACTGTTAACCGTTGTGTTTCCACTGACAGAAATACCGGGTTTCACACCACATGGTCTACCTCATGAGGTGGATCACAGTTGGCGGGTGTCCACACCGCATCACTCTGAACCGATCTGTTTCCACTGAGCACATTGGAAGTTCTTCAAGTTTCATCTTTAATTCACAATTTGCAATATTTCTCTTTCACCAGGTTATCTACAAATGGAAGAGAAATACTGGTGTGGGATGTTTGATTGAGTACAATGACCTGTGGCAAGCTTTCCCGTTCCTGTTCACCAGGGAGTCATTCATCACCCTGTGTGTCCTAAGTGGATGCGACTATCTGGATTCCCTTCCAAATATTGGGATAAATCGAGCCATAAAATTTCTTGTTGGTCTTGGTAACAGAAATATATTTGAGGTGAGTCTTCTAACATGAATAAAAATCAAAAAGTTGCTACTTCACTTAATTTTAAAATCGGGGCAAGCATATACTTTCACACTTTCTTTTTTACTTTTGAGGCCTAGTGCAGGTAATAACAGATACTTCATGCAGTTTTAGTTTTATAGATATTATTATCATTGGGTCAGCAGTGATGGATATCTGAATGTGACTTATAATCTTTACTTCAGCATTTTTGTCTTTCAGCATTTGAAGATACTTTCTCTTGCTATCAATTTGTCTGTCCACATTACTGTGTACATGTATATATATGTCAGACTCTAGTCCGAATAATCAGACCCAGAACAAAATATTAATTTCTGACATGATCCTGTTCTGGGTCTGAACTGTTTCCATATGAAATCTTGATGGCAAATTGGACAATAGAAGCACATGGTTAGCCGTGACAGCTTTTTAATCCCTATTCATGTTACGTGAATCACGCTATTGTGGACCATCCTTCTGATACTTGAGTGTTTGGACAAGCGGAACGGTCTTTTGTCTACCTCTCTGTTTGTAAACAAACCAGGATGTCGAAATCGTCATTCTCGCCGAATACGAAAGTCAGCGTAATAGTACGGCACTAGTCAGACTCATGTGAATAATTAATTTTCATTTCATATATCTCTTGTTAACAGGAGTTGCACAACATAGCAACTATCATCGGTGTACGTGTTGATGTCCCAGCAGCCTACATCGAGTCAGTGAAGAAAGCCATCTATGTTTTCAAACACCAGATTGTGTATGATTTTGGTTTACAGCAGTTGTGCCCATGCACACCTCTTCAATCTGGTGACATTGATTATGGGGACTATGCCGGAGAGTATCCTTTACATCTGCTTTAATGAGAGAGAATATGAACCTTTTCTGACTTCATTATTTCTGAAGTTTATGTCCAAAGTACATTGTATGTGAAACTAGATTTTTGTCCAGGAATCTAATGTTAATGTCATTAATTTTTTTAAAAATCACATAAGTACACTTTTCGACCCAAATTAATCATGTTATTACAATCACAATATTTTGCATTCACTCATTCTGGATATTTTCCCACCATGTGCTTTAGCTGTCTTTAGACGTGTGACCTTTTAGACGGCAAGAGTGGCAGTACAAGTGGGAAGAAATATTTATTAACAGGTTTTGTTTCAAGTGAAAGTATACATCTTATGTTTATAAATATCAAGAAATCTCAAATTTAGACAAATACAAAGGTATCTCCCCTTCATGCCCATTTACCATTACCATTTATTTAAATAAAAATATTATCATTACTGATTTCAAATTTCCATCCATTTTAAGTAATAATATTGAAAAGTTGTGAAATCCTTTACCATCAATATTCAGCGATTCTGCCGAGTTACTCATCCGTTCATTTAAGTTGAAGAAGGTGTGGTTGGCTCCTGAGGATATGAACATCTCAAGTGAGTACATTTTTTGTTGTGAAAAATGTTTTTGTGAACACATGAAATATTCAAGTTTCCATTAATTAATTTGGTCCATTGATGCTATTAGCAGGTATTAAATCCCGGGATTAAATCAAAATCTTTTTGGTCCTCATATCAAAACAACTGGAACAATAGCAATATTAATGGTAAAATAAAAAACAAAATATGATAATGGACTATCCACTTTTGAGGTTAAGATGAAGTCATTTAAAACACAAACAGATTTAAACTATGTTTTCGCACGATCAAAACAAAATAGACTGTTTAAATTTTTAAATGCTTCTCTTCATTTCATATCATAGGAGCTTCTGACATATCTTGGGAGGCTGAAGAAGATGCAGATGAAAGCTTCCAGAGAGCATACCAGACCAGGCAGTCGGGGCATGCACATGGCATTAAAAGTATTATTGATGTAGTCGAATGGACTGTGCCTGGTCTGCCAGTTCTTACTCTACCACTGATGATGGCGAAAGATGACGAGGGGTCAGTTTTGGCAATTTCACTGCTGGAGGATGAAGACCCGCCTACCGAAGTTCCCTTCATCCTCTTTTCCACATCATCTTGTTATATTACTTACCAAGAAGAGAACCGGCTCCTTCTGTGGAAGTGGGAGAGGATGTTCACATCAGAGCAGCTACCGCCAGAAGTGATGAATGGCTCCAATACTACCACTGATGATGAGTGGGATAAAAGTAGTGAAGAGTCTGGGGACGATATTGTTATGCTTCTTGACGACCAAGAAGAGCAAGAGGATGATAACACCACCCATTATGCTTTTTTAAGGTCATGGGGTAACTGCCCTAAATAGACGGCAAGATGCCCTACTGGAAGCAAAGTGGCAGAAATCACAAGGCAACAATGTGGAGGTCATCTTGCAGCCAGAACTTTCAACCAATACATATGATAAACATGCCATACAAGTTGTTTTTGGCATGGGAGACCAAGTGGTGGTTGTTGGCTATATTGCCAAAGAAATGTCTCAGTATATCCACCAAGCACTCAAATATCACAAAATTGTGGAGGTTGCTATAGACAATATAAAATTTCGAGCATTTAATCCACCTGGATATTATGCGAGACTGAAAATAACGAAAAAAGGGAGATGGGACAATGAGGTCATTAGGAAATCAATGAGTGCAAGATAAATAATTTGTTTCTTCTGTTACATGATAAGTGTGACCCATCATATGACGAGGAACGATAAGGATTCCAAAACAAAACTGAGATTTGAGCAAATTCTGAGTTTTAAATGATATCTTATGTGTGAAATTTGAAGATTACTCTTGAAGATATCATAAGAAATGCAACTTTTATTATTATTAAAATTATTATTTTCATTATATTTTGCAAGGTAATTTTGCCTGCAGACTATGCCAACCGGCTTGTTCCTTTTGATATGATGGGTCACATTATTATGTTTCAACCTCACATTGAAGCCATCACCCCAACATTCTTATTCCAAGTTTTCGTTTCAGTTCAAATTGCTCCAGTGATGCAAGAAACAAATGTGTATCTTGTAATAGGTATACTATAGGTCAGAGTTAGGGTGCATCATACGCCCCCTATGTCAACGGATTTTATTGCTATTTGGTGAAAGTGTGCCACTTGCTAAAATATTAATCCCCACCAAATTTAAATTCAATCCGAAGTCGTCTAGTGGGTCCACGGGAGCTCAAAGTTTCGACGCGATCTTTACAGCAAATGCCGCGATTTCACATAAGACAGCCATATATATTACAATTACTTTACACAGTGAAATCATGGCTCCTGTATGGAATTTGCATCTATTCATGCTTAAAACAATGGTAATGGAATATTTAATGGTTTCACAACATTTTAAGTAGTTGGCATGGTGTCATGGAATCACTTCTACATTAGAAATTAATAGCTGCCATGTATATTTCCATTACTTTGCACATTAAAATCACGGCTGTGATCGATGTGCAACATTTGGCTCCAGTGATACAGTACTTGCAGCAAAAATAAAACGCAAAGAAGAACGTGCAGCCGCAGCAGCAAAGCGACAAGAAAGAAGTAAACAGCAGATGGATGAACCATCAACTAGTTTTCATTCTCTTCTTAGTTCCAGTGAAGATAGCAATAGTGATGCAGACTCATCTGATAGCGATTCTGAATGTGATACAGAAACTCCAACAGGACACTGTCGTACACGAACAGGAACATCAGTCTTCATACCTCATAACATTTTGGCATCACCAAATCTTGTTTCTCTTAGCACACGAATGGGAATAACACCTACACAACAATCTGCTTTTACTGAAGAACTAGTAAGAGAAGTTGGTGGAGATACTTCAAAATTGGCCTTATCCTATGCCACCGCAGACAAATCTAGACGGAGAGTGGTGGGAGACATTGCAAATTCAGCCAAAGAGGCATGGACTCCGCCAAAGTTTGCATCTCTGCACTGGGACGGGAAACTTATGTCATCCATTTCAAACCAAAATGAAAAGGAGGAAAGACTAAGTGTCCTGGTGGGAGATACTAATAATGTGAAACTCCTTGGAGTACCAGCTTACAGGCCTGGTACAGACCGCAAGTCGGGTGACATCATCTCCAAGTTATCTGTCAACTTGCTCCAATCCTGGAATTGTGCTGACAACATAAAAAATTTGGTGTTTGATACTACTGCTTCTAACACAGGCCATATGTCCGCTGCATGCATTGCAATCCAGACTCATCTTGGAAAAGCACTCCTATGGTCAGCATGCCGACACCATGTAGGCGAGGTCATGCTGACCCAAATCTTCAAGGATCTCCAAATAGAGACATCCAAATCACCTGAGGTAACCCTCTTTTCCGATACAAATCCAACTACAACATATTGCCGCAGAATAGCGAGCAGCCACTTGCCCAATTTGACATTACTGAGTTTAGTCAGACACAACAGACCTTACTGCGGAAATTCAAAGCTGATGCTGAAATTGTCCTGAGGTCCAAAATGGATCTTGTAAGAGATGATTATAATGAGTTTGTTGAGCTCTCCATGTTCTACCTTGGATTCCAGACTTCCATCACTTTCAAGCGGCCAGGAGCAGTACATAAGGCAAGGTGGATGGCCAAATTATTATATTCAATCAAGATCTCTCTTTGCAAGATCATATTCGCAACTCCCAAAAGGAACAGTCACAACAAAGCACCAACCCCGAAGATTCGCGACTTTGTCACATTCGCAACCATCATATACAGCACATGGTGGTTAACATGTAGCAATGCTGTTGATCGCGCCGATATAACGACTTGAAGTTATACAAGCAGTTGTTGCTGTATTCAGAGGTGAATGCTTGTGTTTCTGCAAGTGCCATCGCAGCAATGGAGCGGCATCTGTGGTATCTCACGGAAGAGATGGTTCCACTAGCACTCTTCAGTGAAAAAGTACCTGGAGTAGAGAAACAAGCTCTAGCCTGTAAGCTCCTGGCAGTCAAACCTGACACAGAAATTATCATCCCAAGTAACCGCTATGGTAAAGGCTTCAAGAAACCTAATTTCCCAACAAACATCACAGAAGCAACAACCCTAGCTGACCTAGCAGGAACGGACTCTTGGTTCACCATGCGCATTTTGCAGCTTGATGATGGCTTCCTTTCAGACAGCGTTGACACTTGGCCTCAATCCCCAGCTTTCCAGACCTCTGTTGCCAATGTCCGTGCCATTAACGTTGTAAACGATGCTGCAGAGCGTGGTGTAAAGTTAAGTTCTGACTTCCTGTCAGCTGCCCGTTCTGAGGAGCATTATCAGGCTATCTTACAGACTGTGGAAGACGACAGAAGAAAGCGGCCAAATCTGCGTAAAAACATAAACTGCAACTTTAATGAAACTGCATGGCGACTTGGACAAGGTGAATAGTCTCATTTACAATATATGAGAATAGTAGTATTGTACAACACTTGTCAGTCACTAAAAATTATATGAAGCCATTGCTACTCTGTTAAGCCTAAAAATTCATGCGGGAGCCATGATTTCACTGTCAAAGTAATGGAAATATACATGTTTGTATAGGGCAGCTATTCATTTCTGATGCAGTAGTAATTGTATAACACTTGTCAATCACTAGAAAATGATGTAAAACCATAAAATATTCCATTACCACACTTTTAAGCATGAATAGAATACAAATTCCATCATGGAGCCATGATTTCACTGTGTAAAGTAATGGGAATATAAATGGCTGCCTTATGTGAAATCATGGCATTTGCTGTAAAGATCGCGTCGAAACTTTGAGCTCCCGGTGGACCCACTAGACGACTTCGGATTGAATTTAAATTTGGTGGGGATTAATATTTTAGCAAGTGGCACACTTTCACCAAATAGCAATAAAATCCGTTGACATAGGGGGCGTATGATGCACGCAGAGTACTTTTCAGCTTGGGGAAGAATTGCATAATATACCTACTTGTATATTGGCTTGTAGAATAGTACTATAACTTGTGGGTGGGATGACCACCAAACTACCATGTTTTTGTTAACTAAAAACAAAACATACTAAAGGCATAAAATTAGGCTGTCAGTCTGGTCATGCAAAACCTTTATTGCAGGTAATATGAACAATACATGTATACTTTTAGGCCCATGAGAACATTTGTGTCAACTAAGACATTGCTGGTAAACAATTTATACATACAGTTATCTCAAAGCATGTCAAAAGTAAAAATACAAGATGCAGTTCAATGTTAGTGTTTGTTATTATTTATCTTTATACCTGTAATGCAGTGGGATCATGGCACCCAGGGCTAAGGATACATAATTTTTTACAACTTGTGAATCACAAGATCATATCTTAAAATAGTGTCAATCAAAATGAACCAAAATTACACACAGGATTACCTTAATACTCTACTCAAAACACATGTCAGTAACCAAGCAGTTATCCAACTGACACAACAGCAAAATGCACTGACATGGGACAGCTTCCTGGACCACATTCACAGCCCAGTCCCGTTTCATGAAAAAAGTGTATGAAAAGCAGAAAAGTAGCACCGTTTTATCATCTGTGCAAGGATCTTGTGTGCATTCTCACAGAATTTTTGTCCTGGGTGCCAAATGTTGGGCTGTGAAAGTGAAGTCCAGGAGCTATCCCATGACAGTGCCTTTTGCTGTTGTGTCAGTTGGACAACTATTTTAAGATATGACCTTGTGATTCACAAGTTGTAAAAAATTATAAGCTTCTTTTTGAGCTCAGTTTATAATTATTTCAAAGTTAGTTTTATTGGTACAATGTTATGATGACATGTTGAAAGGGGGACTTATTTCCTTTTGATGTGTTTACTTGTATTTATTACTTTTAAGTTTACAGTAAAAATTAAGTTTTGCCGAACAACATTCATGTGTGCATCTCTTAGCAAAAATTGTCTTTCAGAACACAGCATCATATTATCAACATAGATCTGCATTGGAACCATGCAATTATACTTTTCAATAAACCTTAATCACAAACCTTATCATTGTTACTACAAAGGTATGATCATTAAATGATTAGAACAACTCAACTCTTGCATATCCTTGCTTTGTTATTTAAAAAAATGATAGTGAATCAGCTTTATATGATATAACCATAGAAACAAGAGTAGAGAAATTAACAACAGTGTCTGAGTGCCCTCAAAACACATCTTGTAAATGTACACAGGTCTTTCCACCTGGGCTCATCAGAAATTTTTGGTGGGTATGCTCCCCAGAATTGGAGGTGGAGGGCCTTTGGGAGCCGATGTACCAGTAAACGCTACTTTGATGAATGGGGTCTTTTTGAGCTGCAAACAGTCAAAATCAAGGATCTTTCTTGGGTTTTTGGCAGAAATGTGAGGAATTAACAATTAAAGAGTCGAGCAGACACTTAAAAAAATTATGTTTTCAGTCATTTTTTTTTTTTGGGGGGGGGGACTTTTCAGAGCTGCAAAACCAAAAAATGAAAAATCTCACATTCCTGTTCCGGGGGACATACCTGTATGGTCATTTGTGTTAAGTGCCGCCCCCCATCATTCCGTGTCAAACCAACCAAGTTTCTAAAAAGTTACCTGGTAACCCTCTCAGATTTTGATGAATCAGAATAATTTTTAGTGGGCACAATGAACACAAACCAAAATTTAATGAAGCCAATTATGTTTGGGTTTATTGTGGCAACAAAAGATTATTCTGCCAGAATTTCATCAAAATCTAAGAGCATTACCTGGAGACCCCTGGTTGAATTGACATGAAATGACCCAAATCATAACTACTGTTTTTATTTCATTATGTGGGCATGACCCAATACCTGCCTACCACAATTTTGAAACTTGCAGAATGCGATACTATTTACCACCCTTCCATAAAGTTTAGTTTACATACAAGGAGTATATCCCTCCTTAGGTCAAATAAAAAAATCCATTTGTAGCGTCCCTGCATGCCTGCTTCCTTTTTGGAGGCTGCTTTTTTCAGCTTTGAAAAAAAAGTGGAAAAAACAATCTTGGACTAGTTCATCATGCATATGTGGTGAAAATAGTCCATTTGTACTTGTGTCTGCATGTATAGATAGTCTACTGTAAAAGTGGAAATTTTCACAGTACATTAATTTTCGCGTGCAACACAGCTACCGCAAAAATAAAAACATGCGAATATGTTCTTTTAATGTATAGGTCTATGTAAGAAAACTTAAAAACAAGCAATGTAGGCAATGCGCAAAATATTACACATATGAAAATTACCACTTGTACAATATTATGCATGCAATATTCACCCCCGTGTAAAATAGGTGTAACGGTCATATCTGAAGAAAAAAAATGCATTAAGCTAAACAAGGTTTTTTTATTTGGCCTTGCGTTACATGTAGAAGCACCAGATAATCCCTGCCTTCTTTGCATTTGAAATCACCAATGTACATGTACTGCACTAAAATCAGTGGCCTAGCCAGTGCACCCCTGGCTCATCATGGACCATTGGTACATTCATACACTCTAGATAGCAAGAGCCAATCAGAACTCGAAAAAATCCAAACCATGTATTGATTGTGTATGTGCACTCCTCGTACTACCCGCAGTGCTATCGTACACGTACGCATTTGCGTCGCGTAGGCTTGATTCATTTTTCGGGCGGGATGATGCATTTATATTTTAAGTGATGATTTTGTTATAAAATAGGTTAATGAACTTGTATTACTTGTTGCTCGAGAAATTAGACAAAATAATGCACCTGCGCTGATGTTATTATGCGTGTGTATATCATTTCCGTCTAATTTCTCTCCCAACAAGTAATACACGTTCATTAACCTATAATCTTAGGCTGTCAGTAGATACACTGCTTGTGTATGGTGAAGAAACAAAGAACAGTTGCCCTAATCTGATTCTGACTGCTTACATTGTCACAAGCAAATAGTATAACCTGGCTACGCCACGGACCAAAATGGATACTGGTTTTGGGCATTTTTACATGCAATAATGAAATCAGTGTAAACAATACCTGCCTGTGAGTAATGACTTAATTAAGCGCCCTGGGCACTTGATGGAATGTATAATGGTAAATGTAGTTTTTACACATTTACTTCCAGATCTTCAAATGATCATCTTGAATGAAGCATTTCATTTTCATGTAAACATTACTTCTAGACACATTAGGATTCTGATGTGTTCCTTATAATTAAAGACAGAGATAAAAATAATTTATCGCGTCTGACATCATCTGTCAATCAAATTCGAGCACGGTTTGTTTACAAGTGTCATGATGATGGCTTGCTGAACATGGCGGTATAACCGGGCACCTTATTGTTAATTTTGCACTTTCAAACATGCAAACCATCTCAAAAGTTAGGTCTTTAGAGTAGGAAACTTTCTTTCACAAAGGCACCATGTCAACAATGCCTAGAAAAGTTGCTTTTTGCTTTGTAAAAGGTACATAATTTTTCACCATTTGCTGCTATTCCTTTTCTCCGATCATCACCAGATAGATCGGTCTACCTTTTACGTGCTGATTAACCTGTGTAAACCAATCAAGGATCGTAATTGACAGTGACATCAGACACGATAAATTCTTTTTATCTCTGTCTTTAATTATAGTCAAAATATCTTCTACATAAGGAAACAACATGATATATACAACCTGGCCAGAGGCAATTATTTTTAAAAATTGAGTACTACACCCCTGCCCAATTGTGTGCCTATTTTTGCATTTTTCTCAAAAAATATAGCACATTGGTAAGATTTGTATATTATAGGGGCAAGGACTACAACTACTGCACTGAAAATTCAGCAACTCAAGGCAAGTACTTATTGATTTATTGATTAAATATCGGTTTTCCCTCATTTTTGACTGTAACTCCACAACTGTTGTCTGTGTTGAAATAAAATTTCCAGTACAGTAGTTGTAGTCCTTGCCCCTATAAGATACATATCTTACTTGTCTCCAATGCGCTATAATTTTGAGAAAAATGCAAAAATAGGCACTAAAATTGGGCAGGGGTGTAGTACCCCCTTAAAATCATCACCAACTTTCACATTAACCAGGTGCTATTTTACTGAAATCCTCATTTTACAATGAAAATCCTCTGGCATATATTCATTGTTTTTGCTCATTGAGTTGCCACAATCTTAATGTCACAATAATGCCCTCTTTGGCCTGGCCGTACAGAGCAAAAAGCCAGTTTGACAGATTTAACTCATCACATCTGCAGAGGTGGCAAAGGTTCTTGACGACGGTGGAACTTATCACGCACAGTCCTTTGACCCTGTCTTGGCATTGTAGCCCTGGAGGCAACTGAGGTGCCTGGGTTGCCCATTCTTCGGCCCCGTACTCTGTCCAGCCTCTCAATTCCCGATGCCGACGGCTCATTGAAACTTGGTAAAGTTCCAAGAGTGAATCGTTCACTCAATCCCTTGTAATAATAATACGGGAGATTTTGGTCCAACATCTTCTGGAACTCTGTAAAGATTTTCCTGTTCAATAAACAAGACAACAAATTCTAAAATTGTGATTCAAGTGGTTGTTACACTTATCTGGCTATGCATTCAGAACAGAAACCACAGATAATCGTCAAACTTTGGTTACCTGTACTACGGACCTGTCATATTATACGAGTTTAACATTAAAATCAGAACCTAGTTAAAATAACTATGTTGATATAATTTCTTTGACCTTTTTTTTTTTATATAATTTTTTCTATGCCTTGTTGGCTTAAGGGAACTGGAATGAGCATTTTGAGCGTTTAGACAGTATTTTTTGTGGGACATGAGAGCACATCAGACCTATCGAATTGCATTCTGAATACGAAGAATGTCTTTCTTATATCAAATAATTTTCATTTTATGAAATCCACGATATAATACAAATTTTATGACAAATTATTAAAATTTGATATTTTTCACATTTTTGAGATATAACAGTCCTCAAGTAAATTTTATAAATTCAATGATATAGTCTTAAAGTGTATGTAGCTGGGAGAAAAGCCGATGATCAATTCTGACCTTTCATATTGAAGATATGGATTTTTTCCCCAAAAAATTTTTTTGTGTGTTTTGGGGAAAAAAAAACATATCTTCAATATGAAAGGTCAAAATTTTCAATTGATCGTCCGCTTTTCATCCCACCTACATACACTTCAAATATAAATCATCAGATTCATAAAGTTTACTTTGAGTACTGTTAAAAATATCAAAAATATCAATTTTTAATGATTTGCCATAAAATGTGTATTACATTGCAAATTTCAAAAAATCTAAATTATTTGATATCAGAAGGACATCCTTTGTATAGAATGCAATTCCATATGTCTGATGTGCTAATGTCCCACAATAAATACTGTCCAAACGTTCATACCCCATCCCTTAACTTTTGTGTGTATTGATAAAAAAAAGTGCTGATACAATGGCAAAGAATAAGTTGAGACTGCACCTTGTGTTGATCCTCAATCGTCATTATTTTCTTTAAATGTTGCACACTTAGTAAACACTGCAACTATATTTTTAATTTTACAGAAAATTTGGGTCTGTTGCAGTCTAGGTTATAAATGTTTGGAAAATTGCTATTATTAGGTACAGTGATGGAACAACTTTAAAATTTGTGCAGTTATCTCCCTACCCATACTTTACTTGAGTTCCCTTGGGTTTTCATTATTATGTCTTTCTACCTGCACTTTGCATTTGAAATTATGATCATACCTGTATGCATTCATGAAAGCCTTGTGGTCAAATGTACGACCCAGCATATGATGGAGTATCGAGATGAAGCACTCCACATCATCTGATGTACTGGCTCGTGGGTGCTCTGGTGGCAGGTCTCTGGTGTGGCATTGTTGCCTTCTGCGTTCAATGCTTGATATATTGGTAGTGATGCCTATTATTGTTTCCCTGCTTAAACCTCTGATTCCTTTCAATGGTCTGAATGAGTAAAACAACAAGAATTTGAGAACATGATGAGTAATTGGTGTGACCTGTCATCTACTCATATATTCTAATTAAATTAGAGCTAAATAATTCTGTTTCACCAGGGTGTAAGCTGGCCATCTATGCACCTGTCATTTTGGGCAGATTACTCTTAGGACAGGCAAAATCAATGCTTGTGACATATGCTAATTCTGAAAATAATAAACCAATGTTATAGCAATGGATTTTTGAACAAACTGAACCGCTAGAAAGGGCAAAGTTCTGGTTTATGTTTTCAGGGTCAAATTTTGGACAGGCATGTTTGGTGAAAATAATGGGCACTTGTTAATCCTAGGTAAGCCCATGTGTTTCACGTAAAATAAAATAATTGGATGACTGATAACTATAAAAATCAAAGAATTCTATTAACTCACTTGTTCACATCAACCTGGCTGAAGTCATGATGCTGTCTATGGAAGGGCATCCACTCATCGAGAATATAGTATAACATGTCCTGGTTGTATTGGCTGCGTTGCTCTTCGCTTAACCCCCTTCCATCCGTTGCTTTGTGCCAATTGTGCACAATTTTTGCAAACCTATGAAAATAAAATATGAGTTTACTTTAATTATATATGTAATTGTTGTCTTGCATATTAAGGGAGATGGCCCAATTTAACTATATAAAGTTTTCTTCTTGATTGAATGACCTTAGCCACCAATTCCTATCCATGAAGTTTCATGCCGGTGTTTCAATTCATTTTGATACTGAGAGCTAAAAATGTAATTTTCTAGCCCTATATGAACAAAAAGGTGCATCTTTTCATTTATAACATTCAAACTAAATATCTTTGAGCCCTGAATGAAAAAAATAGTATCTTTCTTCTGATACCAAAATTTATACCACTTCCTGTAGAATCTGGGGTTCTGGCGATGAGGCTATTAGCAATCAGGCTATCCCCCTTTAAATATAAATGAAAAATGCTTGCCCTACCCCCCCTCCTTCCAACCTGACAAAAATTGCTTTCCCCCATTTGGCTTGGAAGATTGCGGGTGGGGAATAGAACTGCCCCCTTTGCAATCCCCTAGATCAGTACTCTTGATTCTAGTTGAAGATCTCAAGCTGGCAATGAAGACTTACTTTGCATCTGCGTCGTAACCCTTCTTCTCCAAGAAATCAACCACTCCTTTCCCAAACATTCTTTCGCAATCTGGGACACTCTGTGGGTCCACTCCTCTCAGCGCCTTTGCCGTCAATCCCGTTGTCTCATCTTGCATAGCTTCGATCCATCTGTAAGCATATTAAACAAAATACTGTCCATTATGAAAAAAGCTACTTTTTGGGAGGGAAGATAATTTTCACCTAAGGTAAGCCCAAGGCAGACCCTCGTCGATTGTATCTCCCGGCCGGCAGCGCAACGCCTTAACCACTCAGCCATCCCGCCTTCCCTTTCAAATTAATTCCCATGTGCACGATGGACAAACTTTAAAACAATTTTATGACAGGACCTGTAAGAATGCATTATTAGTATTACAAATAAAAGGTTTTAAAGCAATGAAGATGCAATTGGTTTTATGTTTAAGGTGTGTGTGGCATGTGAGTTATGGTTGGATTTGATCTTCAAAATACCTTAATTAGAATAAAATGTTAAACACCACATTGGAAAACCCTTTGCAGAATACTTCATTGGTATCACAATTATTTTTTGTTGACATAAAAAAGAAATAACATGCAAAATCATGACTTTTAAGAGCTATGTGTATGACCTTCTATATATTAAAGACAAGCTGCTTTTTCCCCTTTTTTCTTTCTTTTTTGTCTTAATATTTTGTAACATGTTATATAATTACCTGCTGATATCGCAGTCTTCAATGTTTCCACATCGTGCACACTTCACTATTCTCTTGAACAAATGTCCATCGTCCTCCCTATCATTGAAATCTTCAACTTCATCTGTTTCAGCATTTTCAGGAATGTACAGGTTCTGGCTGAAATCAATACCCAGGTTCTCTTTATAGTATCTGATCTTCCATCGTAACAGGTATGTTGTCATCACGCTCCTCATACATTCTAGTACACTTTCCTGGGAAGTACCTGTTTGAAAAAATGAATACATATACATTAGACTGCCACCCTCATTTGTCAACTGTGTGGATTGACAACTGAGAAACTTATGTGTAAACTAGAATTACGTGGGTTGTAATTAAGGTGGCCCACACAAATGTGTGTAAGTAACAGAGGTTTGTAAATACAAATAATATGCAATATGCTAATAAGCGCATTAATATTAATAAATATGTAAATAACATGACACAAAACTATACAGCACATCAGGCCGTCATATACTATCACAATACCAAGTTAGAAGTTGATTGGTGTAGGGGTCAAAAAGAGTCGGATTTTACTACCACAATCTGGATGTCTAACATTGTATAGTTGTGTCCAAATTGACCTTTTGATATTTAGCACACATTCATGGAGCACCTTAAATAAAATGCTCTAAAAAGGCTTAGGAAAACAGTACGGACACACTCAAATTATGCAAAGGGGGGATTTCGGGCAGGCTAAGGAAGGGAGGAACAAGCAATTTGTGTCAGGCTAAGAAATGAAGGGGGGCTTATAATTATTGAACATTATTGAATTATTTCCAACATCTCTTTAGACATTTGATATTTAGATGGATTTATCTGATTTTGAACATGCAAATTAAAGCAGAACATACCTCTAATACTGTTGTCCCAGCACTTTTAATTTTGGCTACTTATAATTGTATGTCATAACTTTATTGTATACAGCATTTTCAGCAAGCATTACATGCACTTGCAATTTTTATAAAGGGCATTGTTACCTGGAACCCATGGTAGAGGATTAGGAACCCATCGGTATATCCTCTTGTGGTGTTTATGCATTGCCTCCTTGAATGAAAGACCTCGCACCATGTCAATACCAATTTCAGCAACATCATCATGTGGCACAGCTTCATGCTTTAACTTTGGTATGATGGTGACTTGTCCAGGGGCAGGAGCTGCGTATAAGTGTGAAAGAAAAATAGATGGTGTACAAATGACTACATGGTTGTTATAAAAAATGTAATCAAAAATATTTACAAAATGACCTTTTGTGACCCATAAATAACCTTTGAACTCACACCTGATGATCACACATGCCATATCCAAGGGTCATTGTGTCCAAGTCCCATTTAAGTATGCATTGGAGACATTTTTTTGCTAAAGGTTCCAGCTTTTGCAGACAGACACCCACACAGCTGCCCCACATGCATTCATTCAATAGAGCTCACTTTACTGGGGGGGGTACTCTCTAAGTATGGGAGATGCAATGTGTAACAAAATACACAAGATAAATTGTTCTGTTAGTGCAAGAACTTAATTTCAGCCCACCCACTTATGACACACTGACCTGATGATATACTTACTATTAATTTGCAGATTTGGTTTGAAAATGTCTTCCAACCGCTGGATTCTCATTTTGCTGGCCTCTTCCTTTGCCTGCATGATAAGTTGAATGATGGAAGTAGGCCTTGTTGTTCCCATTGTCCTAAGAGAGTTCCACTCTCCATCAGTTACAAACCCTGTCAGTGAGAAAAAAAAGCACAATATTCAAAGTTTATTGCCAAGTGATCAAACAAATAACAGGATTTAAGCAAGCTACTTGCACAATCAAACATGAATGGAAACATTTTCATTTGTAAATTTATGTTTAATTGTGCTAGTGTGCGATGCGAAATTCGTCTTTCCCCTGTACTACATATTAAGGTTTAATAAGCCCTTTCGCAATTACAACTGCGCATGTGCAGAAACAAAAGTCGCCAAATATAATTGGAGATAAGTACGAGGAGGCTACTGTACATTACCAATGCGGTGAACTGTGCCGTTTGAATAAAAACATCTTGTAGACTTGTACTGGCAGTTTGCTGATTATTTTGTCTTTATTGGTTCATGATACATTGTATTTGATTAAATATATTGATATCATGAAGAAATAAAGACAAATTAATTAGCAAAATTCCAGTACACAGTGTTTTTATGCAAACGGCACAGTACACCGCATTTTTCCCATAATGCATTGCAAGTATGCCGAAATCTGGAATTGTGAACCGGCTAGAGGCTTATAAGCTCATCAATCCAACCCTATGTTATAAATAAGATCGTAATTGGTAAAGTAATCATGTCTGATTACTAATAAGTTCTTATCTAACACTAGAAGTTTCATAAAGTCTAATAGATTAAATGGACTTTTACTTGGTTTGTATCTTACCTACAACTTTCATATTCAACTCCTCCATGACTGTCTTCAGTTCCACTTGGAGAGCTCTGATGGTCAAATCCTTCACTGAAGCAACAGGCATGACTCTGACAGGAACAGCATACGGCTTTCTGTTCCTCAACTCGTCGGAAATCATAAAGATTAGCAGGTGTGTGGCCATCGTCCTTCTTTTTGTGAATATTCCCTTCATGTACTTTCGCAGCTCCAACTGCAAATTGGATACTGCCTCTCTGTTACCTAAAATATGGAATTTGTGTAAGTAATCCAGTCAATGTTTCATATGAAAGCACTTCAATGAAAAAGCTTTCTCTTCATCGGGCTGACGTCACGAAGGGGAAATCGCCTTGTAAAACCAGTGTGCGCATGTGCAGTTCCCCTTTCTCAAGCTGGTTGCTATGTGCGAGCTTGTGCAGAGAGGATGAAGGGGACAATGTTCCCGGATGTCCAACCGAGTGAATTGTTTGTTGATCAACATTAATCTTTTCACAGATCTTGGGGCATCCATATGAAACTGTCTCTGACATGAAAAAGAGAATATAATTCCATGTCTTACCCTCATCTAAGTCAGGGATGTAACTTAGTATATCTATTCATTTTCAAGAAGCTAGGTTTAACTTGTTTTTTCTTAACAAAGTTTACAATATTTGGCACCAAAAGTCATACATTCAATACTATAGCTACATGTACCAATGCAGTTGTATAGCGCTCTTAAACAGGATCACAGCGCTTTACAAAGTGAATACAAACAACATAATTATAACAGGCTTCTTATATAAATGATGCATGAAAAATGACATCACAAGAACAACTTACAACTGCATCAACTATTGCCAGTCTGTACCATCAGCAGGTAGATTCACCTATTATACTTTTGTACTTTTAGTTCTATGATACAAACCATGCAGATATGTAAGTAAAATTTGTTGAAAATTGACAAACATACCTTCATCATATGCTGCAGCCATTGACTTTCTTAGTTCTTTGTTCTTTTCTTCGAGATCCCTCCAGCCCTGCAACTCCCACATATATGGCAGAAGTTTGGCACTTGAACTTCCTTGCTGCGACTTCTTTTTTTCATAAATTCTATCAGCTTTGGAAAGACCTGTAAGTTAGGAAAAGAAAAGGTAAAAAAACAATCACTAATCCATGCATATTTGGAAAAAATATCAGTTGAAGTGCTGTTTCAAACAAAAAGAAAAATAGTCCTGGCAATAATATTAACATTTTGAAGATCAATGTAAACACCACGGATATGCTTGATGAAAAATACATGTATGTGTACAAATAGGTGTGTATGGTAATGTCAAACTGCGCTTTTGGCTCAATATTATATAACAAGAACAAAATCCTCTGTATCATGTATTCAAAATTTGCTACTATTTTCATATATTAAAACTTTTTCAAGTTCCCTGATATTCGACGACGTAATAATTCTGTAACAGAAACTTGACATGAGGTGAAGTTCGACTGGCCAGACCGATATAAAATTTGCATTTTATGGAATTTTTTTAAGGGGGTACTACACCCCTGGCCCATTTTGTGCCTATTTTTGCATTTTTCTCAAAAGTTATAGCACAAAAGTGACAAGTAAGATATGTATATTATTACAATTACTGTACTAAAAAATCAGCAACTCAAAGCAAGTAGTTATTGATTTATTGATCAAATATTGGTTTTCCCTCATTTTTTACTGTAACTCCACAACTGTTTTCTGTGCTGAAATAAAATTTCCAGTGCAGTAGTCATAGTCCTTGCCCCTATAATATACATAATATATATCTTACTTGTCCCCAATGCGCTATCATTTTTTAAATGAAAAATGCAAAAATAGGCACGGTGTAGTACCCCCTTAAAGCAATGAAATCAAAAGGAATTGCTTTTATTGCCGAAGTGGAAATGGATTGATTTTTGCCAAAGTTTTTTTCCAAAATGAATTTTCAAAATTTGTAATATTTTTCCGGTATTCAGTGATTTGTAGGGTAATTTGTAGCCTCTTCCCACCCCTAGAACAGTGTATCTTTCTTTTTTTGGTTCTTTCTCTCTCTCTCTCTCTCTTGGCCTAACATGATGTTTTGTTTCAAAATAAAGAAAAAGGAAAATAGGATACCTTCTTCAATCTCAGGAACCTCTTCAGTCAAGCTGCTTCATTTGTCGTGGAATAGTTGTAAGTGTCATTGTGTCCACTTGCTTTAATGCTGCTATGTACTGTTGGTGAAGTAACTGCAACTTGTTGTCACCCATATCAACGTCACCACTCCACTCGTGATTTAAGCTTTCCCTCAACCCAGGGCTTATATCGCATGCGTCGGCTTTCAACCACCATTTTCCTGTGGGAATAGACTCGTGTGCTTGCTGCAAAATTGTTCTCTACAAAGATAAGAATGTTCAACAATATGTTATTAATCAAAATACCAAACAAAAGGCATAATAGGTTAAATTCAAAAAATATAATACTGCCTTCTAATATTAACAGACCTATAAATTTATTTCCAGGCAAGATACACCAAATTTTCCAGTAGCAATATTCTCCAAAATGATAAATACATGTATATCACTTTATTTAGGGAAGCATCTTTCTTGATAATCAAAGTTTCCTCCAAATGCCAAAATTTCCCGGGAAGGAGAGCTTCCTGAATTCCACATTTGTTTCAGGCATGGATACTAAACAAAGACCCCATCAAGAAGTTATTTATGCTGGCTCCAGCAATTCTCTTGCACCACAATGTTAAAGAGGCATTAGTAAAATCAACATGCATCATTCTGCACAAATGTGCAAAGCTGGCATGCCCAAAAATATATTGATTTCCAGGTTGGATATGCTAAGTTTGGCACAAAAGTATGATTATTTCTTAAAATTTCTTATGTATTAATATTCTCTATTAGGGGAGGTAAAATTCCCCTTCATATGGTAAAATGACTTGGGAAGAAGCTTCTTAAATTCCATTTTTTTCTACTGAAATACTACATTTGGGATCAAATTATTTGAAACAATTAATACATAAAATACAATTTCTTACTTGAATTGAAGGGCCAGGAGTATATTTCGTCTCGGCAAAGTCTCGTCTGAGAGTTCGGGCAGACAGTCCAACAACATTTACCAGGGCCTGGATAAAAATAGTCACATAAAACAAGATGAAAATTTGATTTTAACTCAGTATCAACTTAAATGCTATGGTAAATTTGAGTATAAACTATATGTAGTAGTATTCTTCCTATGCTTGGGTGTTCACTGGTGTGGGGATTAGTACACCATCTGCTCCTCTCACATACCCCTTGAAACATTCTCTCATGGTTTACAATAAAGAATGAGAGTTTCTTCCTTGAAAGGGAGTATTTCTTTTTAACCTTTCATAATGGAGCTTAACAAAACAAAACAATATGAAAATATAATAAAACTAGGGGTTGTATTCTCAACTTCTCAAGAATGTATTACATGATCACTATATATATATATGTGTGATACATATTTACTAAATTCCATCGAAACATAATTACAAAAAAAGTACCTTTAATTGCAATGAAAACAAACAAACAAATTGTAAAACATTTCTAACCAGAGAACATGGAACAACTGTTATTTTTTGCTTCAAATTCAAATTTAAAAGTCTTACATCTTTTGTGGCTTTATATACTCGCTTGGGACTCCGTTTTGCCTGCATGCCATGGTGCTGGAGTAGCTGTTGTTCCCTCTCTCTAATCCCAATCCCTTCCATCTGTGAAGATATTATTTCTTCCACATCCGGCATGCTCCAACTTGTAGAGGGTCGTTCACTTAGCAGTGGTGTTGATGTGGTAAATTCAGCCTGTGATGCGCGCACTGGGGAGGATATCTCTTCATTTGGTGATACTGATGACGGCTTGGTAGCTTTAAAAGCATCAGTCAGCACTTCTTGGTGCACCTTCTCTTCTTCGTCCACTTCTTTCTCAACCTTCCACATTGGTCCTGTGAAAAGGGCAATGAACCTTTCCCCAAAGTTGGCATACATGGTAGCAAGCCACTGGTGATATACAGGATCAATTTTTACTTGCTGCATATGCTCACTAGCAAAGAATTGCAAGTTTGCGTCAAGTAGCGGATATGGCATACGTTTTATGTCCATGCGTTCTTGTCCATCATCATGGCACCCTGTGAGGCAGGTCAGTAAATTTGCCACTGAATTGGGTTTATTTGACCTCTTCAATGTGTCCATAGCCAGTAGGGACAATGACGGAATGTTGTTTGGTGCATATTTGGTCATTTTCTTCTTTTCTAGTTCAATTTGGAAGAGTTCATCTAGTGTATTCAGTCTTTCCTCCTCATTTGATATTTGTTTATAAGCAGAGACGACACCACCATCTTCATGTTCCAGCACCATACTCTCCATGGCAATGTCCGGTGTTTTGAATGTTTTCTTCAAGGTAAACACCATCTTTCTGGTAGAATAACCTACATAAACAGAATATTATAAACAGAATAAAAAATTAAAAGTGTACAAATAAATCTTATCTAATCTTCACCTGAAACAGTTGATGTTACATGCATACAGCAACTTCCATCAAACTCAATCCACTTTTGGCCAAAAGTCGGTTGATTTTACATCTGGGTTGGTCGAGCCCATTCGACAATTTTGCCTGTAATGGTTGCAATTACATGTCTAGCTGACAGATCACCATACATACCCATTTCCAGCTTATCTGTTGTACTCAAGACTTTCAATTTTAGCTAGCTTCCTAGTTGCCAAAAATCAACTAAATTATTATGCTAAATCTGGAGAGATTCAGCTACTTTGACTACATTTTTGAAAAGTGGAGTGTCACATACAGCTGTTGAATAAAGCTGTAAAGCATCATATGCACAACAAAATTGGCCCGTGATACTACTCTCAAAATGTGGTGCAAAATTACTTTTTTTAATTTTTAAAGCAGATTAGCTTCTACATGAATTGCATAGAAATGTAGGATACTCCCATTTTCATACAACACTGCATCTCAACTACATGTACTGTATGTAAGATGCAATTTCGCAACTCAAGTTACAAAAGTGATTTTAAAGCCTGCACACATACATTCAGTGTGTCATAGAAGTTTTGTGCCCAAACCCCAATCACATTATCTATTGATGCATCAATATTTATGACCTTACATGTATTATACTTTACCATCATTTGCGTAGCATCAATTAAAAGCAGTCACCAGGAATCAAAAATTCTTCAGGATGTGTGATATTAAATCGAATACCAAGAAATGCAAGCAAAAGACATCAATGTTTAAAACCACAAGATGTCCATTATAGGCTTTAATTCCTTTAACTCAATTCCAACTGTAACAGGTGCATGCAGTGTGTCATGAATCAGATGATAAGTAAGTAGTGCATGTAGATGATGAATTGATGATACAAAAATTCCATGGTTAGTCTGTTAGATTGTGGAAAAAGTACATGTATTAATAAAAATGCAAACAATTGTTACAAACAAAATATAATGATAAACATTCTATAAACTAACATCATGAGTACACAAACATTTACCACATTCAACCTGATATGAACCCTTTAAGGTAATCTGCCATTTTTGATATAATGGCACATTTTAATCAGTCTTTATGGACATATCGGGATATTCTGTTTTCTGAACTTGCATCAATGACAGCACAACACAGTAAACACAACATGAACTGGCCAAACATACATGTACCAGTACCGAGCATAAGGAGGGGTGCACAGCCACCCACTTTTGCCACTGAGGCAGAGGTTACCAATTAGGCATGTGAAAGTCAATTCCGAGTTTACCGTCCCCCGCCCGCGTCACTTTTTGGAAACCAAAAATACCCATGTCAAATGATCAAAAATGCCAGTATCAGTGTTTTCACCAATTTTTGCAATTGGAAACATTATATTTTTGTTTGTAAAACATATAAATTCATTACTTGGAAGACAAACCAGGCTCTTTTCTAGTCCTTACCTTTCATGAAGATTACTTTGTCGCATTTATTTCCATTTTGCTTTAAATCAACACACATTTTAGGTCAATAATGAAATCTGATGAAATAATGAAAAAGTCACCTCACCAACCTGGAAAAAAAGTGACGATAAACTCGGAATCGACTTTCATGGGCCTTACGGACATCTAAGCGAGCCGAAAACTTTTGAACAGTCAAGGGAATCGAGACCTGTATCCTCTCCACTTTTGAAACCTAGCAAATGCCACTGTACATGTAGTGGTTAGGGTAAACATAGCATGACTGTAGTGTTTCCATTCAAAGGCCCAGAGGTTTATAGCAACTATTTGGGTTTTTTTATATCAATTCATTTTGTCTTGAACTGTGTGTATGCACAAATGAATATCTTGAAAACAAAAACTCAAATCATCCAAAGCAACTATACTACTGAACTAAAGCATGTAAACCAACTCTGTAATAATACTGAACTTAAACATTTAAAATAATTCTGTAATAATGTAATAATACTGAACTCAAGCATGCAAAACAAAATACTGAACTCATGCAAAACAATTAGTTAGTAATTGTACTGAACTCGAAAATTATGCAAACAATTTTGTAATCTATATAATACGCTATTCTCTTAATCTCTGTACATCTGTAGATTTTGGGGTCATCCGAGGTTACCCACGGGTCATGAGGTCAAATTAGTAAAAGCTGTCGTATGGACATGAAACTTGATGGGTAGTTAACATTTATAGCCAAATTTTGGGAAGGTCATTTTGGGGTCACCTGTGATAAAATTAGCAAAAACTGTCATATGGGCATGAAACTTGGTGGGTACAGTCACCATTAGCCAGGTAATCGCACCCAGGCGAGAACCGCCAAATATGGGTAACCGATAATGAACTCAAGCATGCAAAACAAAATACAGAACTCATGCAAAACAATTAGTAAACACACTGAACTTGAACATGCAAAACAATTTTGCAATAATGTAATATACGCTGGCAAAGTTATTTAATAATCGGAATTTTTTTTTAATATACCACGCTGCACTGGTACGTTCACGCGCGGTACCTCTGCATTGAACTATATCATGCTGATCACTTGCATCTTTGAAAAGACTGGTATTGTATTCAATCTTTTATTGCAGACATGTATACAAAGGTGATGCGTGCAACCTGCTTGTAGTGCAGCACGATATATTCAAAATTGTTTTCACCTATTGCTATATATGGTAGTTAATCCAATTTATTATGTCACTTCGCCAGCCTATACTGCACTCAAGCATGCAAAACAAAATACTGAGCTCATGCAAAACGATTCTGTAATTGTACTGAACTTGAACATGCAATTGCAAAACAATTCTGTAATTGTTCTAGAAACCTAGGCCTGAAGCTCTGTACATGTACATGTATAACAAATTTTTTTAAATGTACATTATTTTTTTATTAATTCAGGGATCAATTTTGTGGAGAACTGTAGGCACCATGTGTGCAAAAGTTGAAAACTTGTTATGTACAAGTTTATGTCACAAACACCCATTGAGCTTGACAATTAATCACCACCTAGCTTTAAATTAAGCAAATTTTAACTCAAAGTCTGGAACAGGTTAATGAAATTTTAAAGTACAATAACATTACAACAATTTGACGACACGATGACAGATAATGTACAATGTAGGCCTACCTGAACGTTTAGATCCACATTTGCTGGAAACAAATTCCGCACACTGGCTCCAGGTATCATCACTTCCTGGCAGATGACTATGAGTAGGCCAATTTGATACTCCTTTATCAAGGAAATATGTAACCAGTGCCTTCTTCTCAGACTGAGACCACCAAGATGACCGAGATTGTAATGCACTTTCATCTGTTGAGCCAGATTCTGGCATGTCCTTAGAAAAGAAGACATAAAAATATAGGTTCAGATATATGATGAACATGCCGAGCATACAAGCACAAGTGTAAGTGAAAGCAGGGGATGATCTTACAGGATGTAATCATGATTTCATCTCATGCCATTATCACCCTGGTTATTCACTTCACCCACTGTCCCCCACCTATGGATATTTTTCGACAGAGGTGTGCAGCTTGAGCTCCCGATGCCTTCATTTGTAATGGTAATTTTGTCAAAAATAGGGACACAATTTTTTTTTGCATAGGGCAGAAAATGTTTCACAGGCAACACACAGTTATGGACCTTTTTCTTCAATACATAGATCCATGCTACCCACTGCCAGCTCTTATATATTAAAATCCCATTTCGGATAGGCATCGATCGGGTCTGTGGACAGGCCATTTTTGGATCCAAGCTGAACCGCTGCCCATGCCTTAAGTATTTCTGGCAAAAAACAAACAAACAGTGGTGTAGGGAGGGCAGGGCACACAAGCCACTTTTTTTCCTACAGGATTTTCTACATTTTCAGATCGATGGGGGGGCATGCCACCTGTATCTCTATGATGCTATGCCACTGGGGCACATCCCTGTATGCCTATAATATTTGCATTTTTGGCAAAAGTGATGATCTCGTATTAATCGATCAGCTTAATATTCTGAAAACGGAAACACAGACCATGAGTACAATTCACTTTACTACCAAAGCAATACGAGTATTCAGTTTTCTTTGTACACAAAGCACGACATGCTATAACCACAAAAACATGTATAACTGCTATCAGTTCTTCATTTGCATGACATACAATGTACATGTATGATGTATACATCATACACATCTCAATTTGTTAGAAGTTGAAACACAATAATGCAATCTTCATCTCAAATTTAAATTTGAGAATCTTTTATTTTTTTCTATTTTGTAATGTTTTTTGTAATGTTTTCTATTTTGTAACAACTTTGTAATCGGAATTAAAAATTCTCAATCCTCAATACAGTTGGTGAAACACTGTATCATTTGTATAGAATTCAAAGCTTAAATGATCACTTACCGGTACACGTCCTGCTTGATCATCAAAAGACAATTTTTTGGGATGCCCTTTGCCTTTGCTTTCAGTTGGTTTCTTTGGAGGTGGTTTTCCCGGTGTATCACCTTCTGGAGAGTGTTTTCGCCTAGAAGCCATTCTAATTTAAAGAACATAAAAAAATCAAGTGGAGGACTTTATCATTTTGACTGAGAATGTAACAGAGTTTTGTTTTGTTTTTAGTTTAACCAGCAAAAAATATACCTCATGATGACAAGTAGAAACAGAGCCCATTGCCATACATGTACATGTAGCAGGTTACAGCTAGTGCCTACTTGTACCCTCTGTCCATCATCAAAATCAAATAATAAAAAATATTTTTCATATTTAAAATTCCATAACATTTGACACTGTTTACAGCGTAAACACAGAAATGGAGGATCTGATTGGCTAATTCATAACATCATCATCACTTCCACGGTTTTAATATGCTTGGAATGTCGGAGATTCGGAAGATTGGATCTTATAGAGTTGCTTGAGAAGTCTAGCCACAAATTTGCTCACCGATAGCTTCACATTTAAGGCTAGACACCATTGCATTCAGACTGTTCAAAATTATAGGCAAATTTTACTCAAAAGATACATTTGAATTAATTTTCATCCAAATTTCAACATTAAACAGAATTTGTTGCAAAATGTTAACACTCTATCTCTGACCGAAAAACAACGTCAACATATATTTACTTTTAGCATTGAATGTGTAACTATCGTGTGTGCAGACCCCTTCAAATCCAAAGTTCAAAGTCCAACGTGTACAAAATCTTGAAAACATACGCGTTCAAATGTTACAAGATTTGAATATAAACACCCAACAAAAAACGTTTATAATGTTTTGGACCACTTCAGCGGAAAAATTCATGATTGAATGGGTCCAAAAAATTTGAAAATACCCCTTCAGCAAAATACTTTTAAAGAAAACCCTTAAAATTTGCTCGCCGATAACGTCACATTGGAAAACAATGTCAAAGCTCGAAAATTATATCTCTGGGTTGCAGGGGCGTAGCAAGCGGAGGACAGGGTGGACAAAGTCCATGGGTCCCGAGCGAAAGCGAAAATTAAATAATAAGGGCTGATAATGGAGAGCAGGGCCGGATTTAATATTGGGCCAGATGGGCCCGGGGCCAGGGCCCCCAAAATTGCCCAATGCATCTTTCTTTAAATCCTCCAATGACAGCATGTTTTTTTTGTGCTAAAATAGAGCAAAATTCAAAAAATTTTCGCGCTTCACGAACATTCAAATAGCAAAATTCATGTTGATCTGGGGCTAAAAAAGTCTGAAATTTAATTATTTTTCGGAACAAATTATGTTAATCCCATGTACCCATTGAATGGCATTCTATCTTATAAATTTACGTAAATCAAAATTTGGCCACTGACTTGAGTGCACATGTATGCCTTTTTTGGGCCTCCAAATTTTGGCCTGGCCAAGGGCCCCAATTAGGTAAATCCTGCCCTGGTTAAAAGGGCCTGAACTGCTCTTTATCCATGGGCCCCTGATGCTCTTGCTACACCCCTGCTGGGTTGATAGGATGAACAAATTTTAATCTTTACCCAGAGCAGCCAGCGGACATAAACATTGAAAAAAAAACCAAGTGCATCTGGCCAGATTTGAACCAGTGACCATCTATAATTGAAGACCGAATTAAAAAGACTAGTTTGCGTCTGACGTCCTGTCAACCAGACCAAAAATGCCGTTCTGCGCAGGACAGCAACCAATCACAACGCGCCGTTGCCCCGATGTCAGACGCAAACTAGTCTTTTTAATTCGGTCTTCAATTATAGCCAAATGTGAATTGAGCCACAGACGCTAGGAATGCGACGAAAATCATTCAAACCTAATAAATACAGTACGGTATTAGATTTATTCGAAGCTAGAGTTCTCGAGTATTAAATCCTTGATGCAAAAGTAAACTTGATACAAAACTGTAGCGAGGGTGGTCTAAGGAAAGGATCGCAATAAAATGACAATATACATGATCTATGCATGATGTGGCAAGATGATGATTGGAAATTCAATTATTGATGTGGTATTACTCGAGAACTCTAGCTTCGAATTTGAACACAACGTCACGAACGTGCACAATAGTTTTCGCGTTTGACTTCAACCTTGGAAGCTTCGTGAAGTATTCCTCAAAGTCAAAGTCAAAGTTACGCATTCGATGCTACATGTCATGCATGTAGAGCACTGCTTTGCTATCGCTCCAACAGCGGTGCAATTTTTTGCGCCGAAGGTTATTTATTTTGTTAATAATATTGAAATTTGAATGAAAGTTATTTCAATGAGCCAACTGTATATTTGGAGCAAGATTTGCCTATTTTTTGGACAGTCTAAAATTTTGCTGTTCGTGTAATTTTTTAGCAACATTTTTGATGCAATCGCCTGTCGCGATCCCGGTCGTGATTGGCTGTGTTTACTTCTGAACTTCTATTGCTTTACACGGTGTCATGCCTCAGCTCAGGCTCAGCAAATCAGACTAGATTTTGAATGCAATGGTCTCTAGAATGTGAAGCTATCGGTGAGCAAATTCTTGGCTAGATTTCTCAAGCAAAATTAATGTGGTACGAATATGAGTGCAAACATTAAATTCTTTTACCTTCCACTTCAGTAATCAGGCTGTAGACTTGTAGGCTGAGCTTTGATTGTACTGAGAGCTGAGAAGTGCAGTACCGTGATAGGAGGGTTTATATTCAATACGGTTTAAAAGGCTGCGGATTACCTCATCTAGAGGAGTTGCAGAGTATCTTCAAAGTCAAAAGTCTTGCATTATGTCTGTCAGTAGTGCCGATCATGCGATGCCTCACTGGATTAGAAATATCACGTCATGGTTGATGTGAATCCATGCAGCTCAGTAAAACAACAAAGCTCCAATGTGAAGTTCAGGAGTTTAAGACATTTTGAGGTTGTTGTTTTGTGCGTTTTTGTACGAATTTCGTTGAATTTTGACGTAATCAAATGTACACAGCAGGCCAATTCCTATACCATGTCACAGTACACAGACATGCAGACTCACACACACACGAACGTTTGACCTGTGTTTACACACGTGACTTGACTCGTTCATGGCGATACAGATTTTTACCGTTATTCCAGCGTTATTCATACAAAAAATTCAAAAAACAGTACTTTAAATGAGGTTCACTTGCGAACCTCAACGGATTTAGACTGATAAAATATTGCTTGATAACATACATACACTTTTGGAATTATTTGAGACATTTTCATGTTTACGTGTAAAACCAATGACGACGTCAAAATTTAGCCAATCTTGGCCGCCCCCCCCTGACTCGGAGCTCCTGTCTGGAATTGATCCTTCGACAGTATCTCTAGGAGCACGGTCAATCCTGGGGGACCTAATCGCCGACTCCATAGCTTTTTGTTCATTATAATACACCATCCATATACAAGAGAATTATAGGCTAGTAATCCGTTGGGACGCCACCCCGCTACGGATGCAGATGACCGGAACCTACGCTTTGTAGAACCGCCCTTTACTACACGTACACCTACTGCCGGTGCTGCTGCATGCCTTCCATGCCGTAAGATCCTTTGATGAGCAGCGCCATTTCCACCATACAGACTGCTCCCAAGAAACCCCACCCAGGGGCCCGCTCGGCTTTTTGGCACCGACCGATCCGCCAGTTGCATTGTAGGTAATATCGGCTTTTTGTGTGCATTTTATAGACGTTAGCTTGGGACTGGCTAACCCCCACACAACCTCCCTACGCTGCCTGGATGCAGTTTAAAGTCATACCCGTAATACACATAACCATGCATACATGTAACTCGCAAACGGAAAATCGGAATCAACTAAAATTTTGGGAATAAGCTTTTTTCGTGGATATCTACTGGAAAATGTCATAAAAAGAGAATGCTAGGATCACGAAATACTCCTTTAATTACCATATTTTGCGATGAAAACCTGCTTAAATTTGGAGACCGCCAATTGCCACCCTCCACCAAATTACATCACTATACGCCTTACCAGTTCCGGGAAATTGCACTCGCAAGCTCGGACAGACGGACAGACGGACGGACAGATGGACGGACAACCAGGAAATATATCTCCGGTGGAGGCATAAAAAAGTAAAAGATTACTGTGTCGAATACTAAAAGACAGTGATACGCGCAGGAGACGGTTTTGTTTTTAACTTAAAGCGATATAACTTTGTTACATTATATAAAAATAATTTAAATGACCTTTTTTCTCCCCCCCCCCCCCCCTCAATTATAAATAGGTACGTACGCCAATCAAACAAGTTTTTACATTTGTTCATCGCGTTCAAAGTCGTATTATCTGACTGATATTGAACAAACACCGCAACTTTTGAACAGAGTCAAAGTCCACCGTTAGTTCTCATTCTACTTCAATAACTGCACAGACCACAGATATGGACGGATGTAGGCCTTGCCAATTTTCTCTGGTTTAGTTGCATGTCGGTAAGTAAAACCTATAATAATAGTATAAAACTTTTTTCCTGAAATAATAATATCATATCTGTGATGTCCTTCAATGTACTAGTATTGTTTATCATGGGCAATCTAGAAAGGAGCAAATGTGTATAACAGGTTCATTTGGTCCATACGTTGAAAGGTAATCATTATTGTAAAAATAATAATTTTAATTCTGTTATAATTATTATTATAGAAAATAATTTACCCTAAAAACATCGGTATGTACACATGTTTAACTTCAGATTAAGGGAGGTGGAATGGGCGTGGTCAAAGACCCCTAAAAAAAATTTTCCAAAAAATTTTTTTTGCCATATTTTGTTTAAGAAAATCATAAGCTATCAGGTCAGCCAGATAAAGTTAAAAATTTCCTTTTCAAAATGTGAATTTGAGGGGAATTTCATCTCTTTCAATTTAAAACGATTTATGGCAGCGTTGACTTGCTATACATGCCGTAACCAGTTTGGTTTACGACTGGTGGGAGACTAATCAACGAATCAGCTGATCAGACAGCTGGATTGGTATATATATAGGGTATATTGCTGATCCATTAATTATCCTTTTCTGGTGCATTGTGGGATAGAAAAGGGAGCAAATTAGCGATCGATTTGCCCCTTTTCAATCCCACAATGCACCAGAAAAGGATAATTAATGGATCAGCAATATACCCTATGTACACACATGCGAAGAAGAATTCCAGTCATCTTATTCTTTCTAGTGAATAATTCATCCACTAATATTACTTTTACTGATATCCTGGCATGCCTGGAGAAAGAAAGAGGCGTCGTTAGCAGCTATCACCTATATTAAGTAAGTACTTCAGTCTAAAAATATGTGTGACGTGTGTTTAGTAACTTAGCCGGTAACAACATGGGTGCGGGTAAGCTTAAAGTAAACATGATAAAGATATTTAGCATTCTCTCGGTCGGGGCTGTTCCCGGGCATGCCGGGACTGTTCTATCTATTGCACTATACCTACTTCTGACGTAGGGGCTGTGCAATAATTATGAGCCCGGGGGGTTGCGGGGTGGGGGTGGGTGCGATGTAAAATTGCCACCCCCACCTGGAAAAAAGTCCACTTGTACAAAATAAGCACCCCCTAATGCCCTATAAAATTCCTTGCGGTAAAATGGGGGGGGTGCCAAGAAATTTTTATCGAGCCGAAAGGGGGGGGGCAAGCAATTTTTGGCAAGCCGAGCCGAGGGGGGGAGCAAGTGATTTTTGGCACACATGGGTGCCTTGCTCCAAGTTGCTCGAGAAGAGATAGCCAAGAATTTGTTCACCGATAGCTTCACATTCTATAGGTATGCCTAGTCGGGATTATGCACTTTCAGTTTCTCGCGCGTTTGAACGGGAATTGGATTGCGTACTTTTTCGATGTCTAGTGAGCAAATTTCTTCAATATTTTGAGAAAATGATGTCAAATTTTCTATTCTATGGGGCCATGCGTTTTGAGTTGGGGGATTTTTGCCGGACATTGCATATTTTTGGGAAATCGCGCCATTTTTTGTTTCGAATAAATTATTTCAATACCTGTACATGCTACTATAGGCAAAGTATACATATTCTGAAAGGAAATTTCATGAGGAATCCAAAAATGCAGTTATTTCTGATGTAGGGGTAGTACTAAGAAATATATATGAAGTTATAAAGGGGAAAATTTAAAAAAAATAACCAAAGATCAAGTGGTCCTATTTTTAAAATGCCTTACCCTACATCAAAACAGACTCCATTTTTGCATTCCCCACATCAAAAGCTTTCAGAAAATATATAGTTTTTCTATGCTACCTGTTATGGTCCTCAAATTGCGTAAAGGTTAAAGCGTGCCATTCAAAAACAGCGCTGAATTTGATGAAATTAACAAATTATGTTCTGTCTAGAAAAATTAACTTTTCTAAACTTGTACAAGAATGTCATATGTATAATAAATTCAAGTTAACATTACAACAAGTTATTCACAGTAATTTGAAATTTCTTGTCCATAATGTGAAGTTTGAAGTAAGTTGCACATGTATATGATATCACATCAGTCATCAACAGGATTTAAAATATTAAGTTTGACTGCTTTGCAGAATTTCAGATCTGTATGTTTGTAAGTCAATCCCAACATATAAAACAGTTTCTTTTGGAATGACTACCTCCTGGGAAAGTTTCTGGTACAAAATTACTTTGTGGTAGAAAGATATACAGGTAGGCCTACCGGTACAAAGAATCGCAAAAACTGAGGTGAAGTCAGTGCTAATTTTACACATGCTCAACTGATGTACACTGAAGTTGACTTAAATACTAGTCCTTTGAAATTGTGCAGTCCAAGGGGGTTAGGGGGTTGAGCCCTCAATGAGTTAGTTAGCTAACTCAACCCCCCAAAAGAAACTTTGACTCCCCCTAAAACCAATCCCTTCCCAAAGAAAATTTCACCCCCCCCCCTAGTTAAAATTGAAAATTGGCCTGGTAAAAACAAATTTTCACAATTATTGACATCTTTTTGTGCAATAATCACACCGGGCAATCACAGTCTCACAGGGTAAGATGATGACCACCAGGAATTTGTTTGTCTTTGCCCCCTCAGAAAACTTACCTTGATGCGCCACTGAACATGTAAAATACCCAGACCCCCCCCCCCCAAAAAAAAGGATTTTTAGCAAGACCATGTGCATGTAGATTAAGAAGGTTATGTTTGTATCTTAAATATTTAAATCTAACAGTGTAAATCAAATCAGAAATGCAATCCTGATAAGTTTTCATAAACTTCACCAGAAAAGAGCATATCCTGAGCCGGCATTTCCCGAGCAGGAATATCGTGAGCCGACTCCACCCTGGCTAATTAATTTAATTAAAACCCTAAAACTCAAAAGATTACACATTCAGGATACCTCATAGTATTCAGGCTTGTCATACTTAAGCAATTTTAATAATTTGGAGCAAAAAGGCACATCTGAAACAACATGTAAATAAGCTGGAGCAAACATTAACACAAAAGTGCATATTATGGGCCAGCATATTATGGGCCGACTCCACCCTGACATTTTTTCAGTTAAGCTGCTGTAACTTTTGAAGTACACATACTATTTTAAAATTTAAGGTACCAATTTGAAGCACTCACTAAGAGCTTTAATTTGGTATATAATTTGCCTATGTAGGTATCTACAGTAATTAAACAATTCAACATTTATGCAAAAAATTCTGCGCAAATGTCCGGGCTCCAGCCCATGAGACCCCCAACTCATAACGCATGGCCATATTGTTTGGTAATAATGTCTTTTGCCAATAGTATGTTTAAAGTTGTAATTTTGTGTTTTTGATCGCAAAGATCGGATATTTTCGTTCGATTCAATTCTGAACCCTTCGCAAGGGTGCCGATTTCGCAGAACTTTGACGATAATTTTGCCTTTTGGACACTAAAATGCATTCGATCCTTAATTTTGTTTCAACCGAGTCTTAAATTAGTAAGCACAATAAGGTTGGTACCACTTTTATATACATTGATAAAATTTTAAAGATTTTTTTTCAAGTTTCTAACCGGCGCAAATCGTTAAGTGTGTATTTCCCATTGACATCCAAAATGGGAAATACGAGTCTGATGGACATAGGAACGGCGTCCATGAGACTCAGCGAGTCTAGGTATGCCAGGCAAACACATTTGCTAGTCAGCCAAATTCGCCGACAATGTCAATGCATTTTTACATAGAAATTTAAAACTGGCCGAAGAAAGAAACCTACATAAATATGTTTTCTATACTTCACTTGACCCAAATATATGATTTTTTATGGTGATAAGTCACTCGCACATGGAATTTTAGAGGATTTTGATAGCAGTTCCATTAAAAAAGCTGCTATCATAATGAGACTAAGATCTAGAAACACCCCGAAATGCCGTTTTGGGAATTTTGCTAGCTGAATCTTTTTGACATTGTTTGATGAAAGTCAATCTTTGACAAGATGTAACTTTGCTACGGAAAGTGCTATGAAAAAAAGGTTCAGTTTTGGCTTTGTTTACTCAAGGGCTTTAATTTGATATATAAAATGATGCAGTTTGATGGCAAATTTGAATTCACCTAGCATACCTACATTCTAGAGACCATTGCATTCAAAATCTAGTTGGATTCGCTGAAGCATGACACGTACCGTGTAAAGCAATGGAAGTTCAGAAGTAAAATAGTAAATTACACAGCTGATCACGACAGACAATCGCATCAAAAATGTTGCTAAAATTAAACTTTAGCAAAATTTTAGACTGTTCAAAATAGGCAAATCTTGCTCAAAAGATACCGTACTGTAGTTGACTCATCAAAATAACTTTCATCCAAATTTCAACATTTAAACAGAATAAATATAACAAAAGATTGCACCGCTATCCCACCGAAAAACATTTTAGCAATGCACTCTAGCATCGAATGAGTAAATAAAATAAAAAAAAAAAATTTGAAATTCAAAGAGTTATCAAGTAAGGGCGCCTTTTAAATAAAACACTCTAAAATGGCTTTATAAAGGAAAACAGTTAAGGAAACACTTTGCAAATTTCCTGCTCGATGCGTTAACAACAAGTATCATGTACATGTAGATTAGGCTTCCTCAAATATGTTGAAGTGCCACATGAAATAAAAGAAAACAGTATAGTGCCACTCAATGGCTGCTTTAGCACCTGGGGTGGGGGAGCCAGAGGGGTGTCCCCCCTGTGAAGCTATCGATTTAAAAAATTTGAGGTGCAAATGACGCCATTTGGTGCAATATTTTGTACTATTTTAGCCGTTGGTAGAGGACATAAAAAAGGGCAGAATGGCAGTCAGGAAGGGCATATTTTACCTGTATCAAATTTCGTGTCAATAAAATACATCATATAAAAAATTCGATATATACATCATGCATTATCTATAGTATATTCCTTTGCTAAATCGTAAATAAAAAAATTGAAATGTAGAATATTGGAGATATTCCTGCTGGATGAAGTTTGATCAAGGCATTTGATTTTATTTTTATTTTATCCATTCTGAGGGATAAATCACAAATAGTACCACAAATAGTCTTGGAAGCTACAATCAAGGAATTTAATAGTTGGTACACCTTGACAATATGTTGGAACTCTTCATTGCCGCTCTGAGAGTTAAGTGAAATTAGTATAACTATGTTTGATGAGAAGTACATACCTTTTCCTTTCCTCTTCCCTCCCCCATTCCCCCTCAATCAATGTTGGGGAGACTGGAGAGCCCAATGGAAAAAGTGCTTTCATCAACATTGAACTGGGGGGGAGAGGGGTGGCGATTTACATTTAGTATGCCCGAGTGTACCAACATTAATTTCTTTGATTGTAGGGCTTAGGCAGCCAGCAAATGTTACACACCCAAATTTGTACACGTCCAGTTTTTGCCCACATGGCCTATACTTTGTACACAAATGTTTAAATTTACACACCCAGTTTTTTCAATTTACACACCCAAACCTTCAAATCTTGCCTAAGACCCTGCAAAGTGATCCATGGATGTTCTTTAATAAAATTATTTTTTATGTGCAAATGCCCCCTGCCCCTAGTAGTGCCACCACTGTTTAGAACTGAGGTATACTTTTATTTAGACATTTGATGAATTTAGTTGTACAGCTGTCTTTCAAAAGTTTCTTTAAGGGTGGTTATTAGGAGAAGGGAACTAATTATGGTGAATACAGTACCTGTAGGCTACTTGTGTGACGTTGACAGCTAAATAAATTTGAGCCAATTTTTTAACTTTCATTTAATCTCCATGAACTTTGCCAGTAAGTGTTATAATTATACTGAACTGTTTTACTACTTCCAGATGGTGGAGCTTACTCCAGGCATGGCAGTGTTTGTGTTTCCAAGTACACTGGATATGGAGAAGACATTTGCAAAACTATGTAGAAGATTGATGGATGATTTTTACAGTGGGGCAGAACAGGATTAGATGTGATCATGTGATCAAACAAGACCATGAATGACACACACCAGCCATTGTTGGTAAGAACAGCTATTCCCGTATATATGTTTCTTTTCATGTTGCCTGGTGTAGCTAGGGGTTGTGCGCCAAGGGCAAGGATACAAAATGGATGTGCCCCAAAGCTGTGAAAGTACCAACTTGTCAAAATTATCACTTGGTCATTTTGTGAAATGCAGTTACACAAATATCTAGAAACAAAATCAGTGGCTCCAGAATAGGGTACATCTCGTGCCCACCATCACCTCATGTCACACAAATTTCTTGTCCCCATTGCAAATTTAAAATTATTCCAAAGTCGTTTTGGGGGTCAATAGCCATACCATATGCATAAGGCAGCTATTTTATTCATGCATTGTGTACATTACAAATGACTGCTGTACTAGTAACTTAGTCCTTACTACTATCAATGAATAAAAGATGATCAAAATAACAGTCTTACTCAAAAAATTACAAGGCCAAGTTTATGTAAACAAAATTGGCTGCCATTTGCTGTCTTTACTGTGTAATTGTGAATACATAACGTTACTGTTTTTGTGCCAACTTTGACCTGTTAGGCTGATACTACTACAGAAGAGTGATCGCACATTTGCACATTTATAGACCTTGCTCAATTTGATGAGACAGCAGTCACAGCACCCAATATGTTAAAAGAATGGAGGCTGAGGTTCTTCAAATCTTCAGATGGGAGTTCTCAGCAGAGGTGGTTTATATCGTGAAGTTGTGGATAGGTAGTGGTGAGCAAACTCAGAAGTTTAAAATTCTAGAGCATTGTAGATGCTAGGCCAGATGAAAGGCAAAGTATGAAGCAGAATGACGTAAATAATCATGACACATATATGCCTTATTGGAACTGGATTTGGGAAACCCTCATCAGTGTCTACAGAAATGACTCCATCTGCAGCCCTTGCTGATCTAGCTGTGCAATGTGCATGATCCTTGGATCACACTTCATATTCCAGAGATAAACAATATGGTCCTGATTTCCTTTCCCCCAGAATGTTGAGACTCTGAAGCATACATGTACCAAAGCATCACTCAATGACATTAATGCCCTCAATATCAATGAGCGTTGAGCATGGAGTAAAACCCAGCTCTGATTTCCTGCGAGTGCCAATTGAAGATATCCAATCTCAAGATTTGAAGAACCTCAGCCCTCTGGCTAGCCCTCTAAGTTTCCTCCCTCATGACAAGCACTTGAATCCTATCACAACTTTTGGGCTTGGCAAGTCCATGATCAGGGATGTAGCTACAGTGGGCGGTGGTGGGCGGTAGAGCCCACCAATCGGGTTTGGAGCCTATCACTCGGCTCCAATTTTAGCATTGGAGCCCACCACTCAGAGGCCAAAATTGCAGCATTTTATTGAATTAGTTAAGAATTTGGTCTATTTTGGCAAACAATTTCCACCTGGGAACTAAGGGAGAACAATGCCAGTGCATTGATTGGTCACCCCAGGTTAAATAATAAATAAATAAATAAATAAATAAATAAATAAATAAACAAACAAACAAACAAACAAACAAACAAACAAACAAACAAACAAACAAACAAACAAACAAACAAACAAACAAACAAACAAACAAACAAACAAACAAACAAATAAATATGCAAGATTTTCATCAAATGCCACCCAGCACTGAAAATATCCTAGCTACAACCCTGTCCATGATATGACCATCACAGACTGTGGCTGCTTATAATCATGTGTTTTAAGTTGAACAATCAAACTCGGGTTGTGCCTGCGAGCTCGTATGGCGAGACAAGGCTGTTTGGCGGTTCGTAGACTGAGCCCAAGTTCAATTTTTCAGCATACGCACGGTCATTAATAGCTGTAATCTGTGGCCCTCACTGACTTCATGAGCCCAAAAATAGTTCAAGCAGGGAGGAAATCTTAGAAGGCCTTGAACAAGGCTACCCTCGAGCTCATCAGGCCTGTGTGTGTTTTCTCATCAAATTGAGCAAGGTCTAGATGCAAGTGTATGATCTCAAGTCTTTAGTATTATCTGCCTAACAGGTCAAAGTTTATAGCACAAATAGGAAAGTTATGAATATTTTAGCAATTTCACAATTACACAGTAAAGACAGCACAAGGCAGCCATTTGTGTTTACATAAACTTGGTCTTTGTAGATAGCTCCCTTATGTTTAATTTTGAGACAAGTATGCTTTTTTAACATCTTTATTCATTAATAGTCCTAACTGCATGAACTAAAATGCATAAGGCAGCAATAATTTCTAACATTAACATTAGGGTATGGTCATTGACCAACAATTTCAGCATCACGGAGGCCCCTATTATGATTTTGGAATAATTTTAAATTTGGTATGCAGTAATATATTGACCAATGGCATGTTTTGAGACTAGGGACAAGAAATTTGCTTGACAAGAGGGGCATGAGATGCACCTTACTCCAGAACCAGGGAAAGGTTGGGACTGGGGGTGGCACCCAGCATACAAAATATGGCCGGTCAGTCGGCCATTGGCATGTAACTTTTTGGCCTGGCCGGAAATTTTCTGACTGGCATCTAGTTGGCTGGCCGGTAACTTTTTTAAAAGGTCAAGCCTGGCTGGCCTGTAACTTTTGAGGCATATTTGAACACTGGTGGCACCCCCAATATACGCCTACAGTATCGCTTGTGATGAAAATGAGATTTTAATATGAAAATTTTAATGTACACAAAATCATATAGATCTACATCATGGTTTGTATTTACACAGTGCACTCAAACTAGCAATTTTGAGTTAAGATGTTATGTCCCTGAGCCCTTGATTTCTTGTTTATTAGGAGAAGGGAACTAATTATGGTGACAATTAATTGAAGATAATATATACAATGATTTGGTACATTGTAATAGTGTTTTAGGAATGAGAACATTTCAACAGAGATATGTCAATAATAATCATATTTTTTTCTATCCACAGCATACACACTTGCTTCACAACTTGATGTGGATACTGTTACAGAAGCCAAGCGAGCATCTTAAAAATAAGGAATACATTTACCATGTTTACAGGGGTTGCTATCCCACAATAAGAAGATCCATTGGGAATCTTGGAACTCAGTACCCTCCTCAAGCCACGTCAAGCTTCACTATTTTCTTCTTCTTCTTGGATACCGCTTTACGATGATTAAGTTTAGACTTATCAAAATGAACTTCTGGGTGAAGCTTGAACTAATAAAAGCATTCGTATGATTAAGGTTAAACTTGGCTTTCGCTTTCAGGCATTATTATCATGAACCGATGCATGGTGACAAATTGAACGCATAAATGGTGAGACAATGAAAATTCTTTTGGATGCATGGTGAAGCTTGGCCCAACAGAACACTTTATATAGTGAAAGTTGACTTCAAATTTGTGAGCAAAAAGTAAGCTGATCGAGGTGAAGCTTGACCTCCAATATCAGTTAAGGTGAACAAGGATGAATGCTTCAGGTTGGCTCAAAAGTGCTGAATGACCTTTGCATAAAAGACAATTTTTTGTGCATTTAGGGGGCTGTCATTTTCTTCAGAATGGGGTCATGAATAATAGAATATACTAGGGGTCATACAAATTGTATACCAAAAATAGTGAGGGTCATAATTTTTCTACACCAAAAAAGGAGGTTATAATTACTACAGTTTCCTTCAAAGAAGAATGGCACTTGTTTACATTTTGAGAGTGGGCACAGTGTAAACACGGTAGTAGGGTTCTGATCAGTGGCGTAACTAGGTTTGGTAGCGCCTGGGGCAAGAAAAAAAAATTGCCCTACACCCCCCAGAATATCTTAGACGTGGGAAATTTTTAAACATTTGCGCATCGGGACGCGCATAAAATTTTGGACAAATAAGGCCTACCACTAATTAATTTTGGTTACTAGAAGTTGAATATCGGTCTTAAAATGTTCTTTCAATAGATTTTGTGCTGAAAATTTTGACTTTCATCGCTTGGAGGCGCGGAATCGATGCTGAATTGGTCAATTTGGTGCCCCTTAAGGGTAGCGCCCGGAGCACGCGTGCCCCCTCTGCCCCTGGTAGTTACGGCACTGGTTCTGATTGGCTGATTCAATCGCCTGACAAACATAACTACAGACGTGATAATTTGATTGGCCGACACGCGCTTTAGACATTGGTCTGCACAAACAAAGCTCCTTGTATATGTCGCTCATTAACAGAATAACAGGGCATTCGTCAATCTGAGCAAGGGCTGCCGTTCTTCTCTGAAAACGAGTGAAAGGGCGTGTGACTTTACAAAAATGTGGGTGCCCTACGAGCACATTTACACTTTCCATCACAAATTTTACAATCTTTAGTTACAATGACAAAATAATGTTTCTGTACTGTGCACACCTTTCCATCAAACACACATTTCTTAACTTTTTGGAAATTTGTCTCTGGTATGCGATACAAAAGGGCGGTCATCAAAATATTCCGCCAAAGATAGGGGGTCACAAAATTTTCAGCCCACGATGGAAGGGGTTCATAAAAATCGACTCTGCTCACTGACATATTCATGACCCCTCACCTTTGTTTCATAACCACTAAGGCCAAATAAAAAAATAAACATGTTTCACGTTCCCTCCCTCTTCCTTTTTTGAGGTTTCTTCAATTATATTTTTATTTTTTGAAATTCAGTTATAACTTTTCAAAAAATATGTCTAGGAAGTAGAGATGCTTTCTATAGTCTAAAGGTTTTGTGATAGTTAGAGGGGCCTATCTCTCAGAACAACAAAAAAAGAGGCCTCCTCCTTTTTCCAGGCATTATTGTATACGCTAAAACAGCTCTAATTATGGGTATTTACACTGATTTTGCGATAAAAAATACAAAATAAAAAGGCCCCTCTTCCTCCTTTTTTGTCTCGCCTGAACTTTGTTCAGGATGGGACTTAGTAATCACTATTTCTGTCTGTCCGTCCGTCCGTCCGTCCGTCCGTCCGTCCGTCCGTGTGTGTGGATGTGTGTGTGTGTGGATGTATGTGTGTCCGTCCGGAGCTGTATCTGGGGAACCGTAAGACTTACGGCGACGCTACTTGGTGGGAGGAAGGGTATCCAAGTTTGCTCAGAATCGATATGTTTTCGTGAAAAATATGCAAATTAACATAGCTAATTTGCATAATTTATGCGAAAATCAGCGCAAATTAATAGCGGAGTTTGTGGACAGACTATCTCAAGATCCGTCGGGGGCATGGTAACGAAACCTGGTGACAGGAATGATACACACCTGCTGATCACCTGATTAGTTTTTCGGCGAAAAGTATGCGCATTTAGTTGTTAATTTGCATAATTTATGCGGAACGATTCTACAAATATGGTTGGAAATCTGAAGAAATCCGCCTTATGGAGCTGTATCTGGGGATCCGTAAGATCCATAAGCCCTATGATGATGAAACGTGGTAGGGGTAGTATGACCAGAAGATCTCAACCCGATTTGATTTTCAGCGCAAAATATGGTAATTAAGTACCTAATTTGCATAATTTATGCATAAAATGCAAAAACCTATTTTCTCGGAGACTAGGGTCGCACGTTCTTCAAACTTGGTGGGTGGGTGCATCTTCACCCCAGACAGAACAAGTTTGTATTGGTTAGTGCGTCAAGGTCACCTGAGGTCATCCAGGGTCATCTGAGGTCAAATGACTAAAAACTGTCGTATGGGCACGAAACTTGGTGGGTACGGTCAACATAACGTGGTAGGGGGTAGTATGACCAGAGGATCTCAACCCGATTTGATTTTCAGCGCAAAATATGGTAATTAAGTACCTAAGTTGCATAATTTATGCGTATTTGATGCGTATCAAGCAAAAAACCCTTGTGAACAGCTTATCTGGAGATCCGTATGGGGTACAGTGACGTAACTTGGTGAGGAGTAGTGGGGCCAGAGGTTCTTGACCTGATTAGATTTTGAGCGTAAAATATGGTAATTAAGTACCTAATTTGCATAATATATGCGTAATAAGCAAAATACCTTATGAACAGATTATCTGGAGATCCGTATGGGGTACAGTGACGTAACTTGGTGGGGAGTTGCGTGGCCAGTGGTACTCGACCTGATTAGATTTTCAGCGCAACATACTTTATCCAATTTCGTGAGGTCAAAGGTCACATACAAGGTCAAAGGTCAACTGAGGTCACCAAATCTTTTAATAACTAATTTTCAACTGTGCATCACATATCCAACTAACAGCTTGATCGATCATGTAATTAAGGAAATATGACGACTTTAAGATAGTCGCTTTCCATGTAAAGTATAGCAAAGTAGCACTTTCAATGAGTGATAACTCGTAAAGGAAGCATCTTTCTGTTTTGATTTATTTGATGAAATAGTTCTTTGGTATTGCCAAATTTGATTTTTCAGAGCAACATACTTTATCCAATTTCGTGAGGTCAAAGGTCACATACAAGGTCAAAGGTCAACTGAGGTCACCAAATCTTTTAATAATTAATTTTCAACTGTGTATCACATATCCAAATAACAGCTTGATCGGTCATGTAATTAACGAAATATGACGACTTTAAGATAGTCGCTTTGCATGTAAACTATAGCAAAGTAGCACTTTCAATGAGTGATAACTCGTAAAGGAAGCATCTTTCTGTTTTGATTTATTACTTTGATAAAATAGTTGTTTGGTTTTGCCAAATTTTTGGAAGGTCATTACGGGTCATCCGAGGTCACTCAGGGTCATCTGAGGTCAAGTTATTAAAACTGTCGTATGGGCATGAAACTTGATGGGTACAGTCAACATTTCAAGCCAAATTTTTGGAAGTTCATTTTGGGGTTTCGGGGTCATCTGAGGTCAAATTAGTAAAAACTGTCGGATGGGCATGGAAGTTGGTGGGTACAGTCAAAATTTAAAGCCAAATTTTTGGAAGGTCATTTTGGGGTCACCAGGGGTCATCTGAGGTCAAATTAGTGAAAACTGTTGTATGGGCATGAAACTTGGTGGGTACAGTCAACATTTAAAGCCAAATTTTTGGAAGGTCATTTTGAGGTTACTAGGGGTCATCTGAGGTCAAATTAGTAAAAACTGTCGGATGGGCATTAAACTTAGTGGGTACACAGTCAACATTTAAAGTCACATTTTTGGAAGGTCATTTTGGGGTCATTTTGGGGTCACCAGGGGTCATCTGAGGTCAAATTAGTAAAAACTGTCGTATGGGCATGAAACTTGGTGGGTACAGTCAATATTTAAAACCAAATATTTGGAAGGTAATTTCGAGTCACCAGGGGTCAACTGAGGTCAAATTAGTAAAAACTGTCGTATGGGCATGAAACTTGATGGGTACAGTCAACATTTATAGCCAAATTTTTGGAAGGTCATTTCGAGACCACCAGGGTTCATCTGAGGTCAAATTAGTAAAAACTCGTATGGGCATGAAACTTAGCACAAGGGGTACAGTCAACATTTAGAGCCAAAATTTTAGGTCATTTCAGGGCCACCTGGGGTCATCTGAGGTCATATTAGTAAAAACTGTTGCATGGGCATGAAACTTGGTGGGTACAGTACAGTTACAAATGTACCATCAGCCAGATAATCGTGCCCAGCCGATAACCGCCAAATTCATTTACCTCTCTACCAACAGTTATCGCAAAAGCAGGCGGTCACAAAAGCAGGCGAGACTCGTGGTTCGAGAACCGCCTTGTTTCATAATTTTCTTATGCTCTTTCAAATTTTTTCCGCCCTTTTTTCTTTACTCTTTACTAATTCTTTTTGCCACCCCTTCTTCTTCCGCTGCCCCTTCGTTTTGGCCGCCCCTGCTTTTACCCCGGGGGGCACGTGCCCCCAAAGCCCCCCCCCCCAAAAAAAATATGCGCATGCCTATAGGTTACCTTATGCAGGCCACACGCCTTGCTCCATGTACGATATGACAGTTGGAGAGTTGGCTTTTTAAAAAATTTTGTTCGTTTTATATTTAATTCTCATGTCCAGTACACAGTTACCAGTCAAAATATATTCTGTAAATGTACTTTGAAGAAAATTCAGTTTACAAGTACTTGTAACTTACCAAGCCGGGGATTTTTCAGGGCAAAATTTTGGGCAAATATTGTGACATTTTTATGGACTAGATATTTGTTGAAATATATGTGAGATATTTAAAGTCATTTGCAGTCTCTTTTATTTTATTGTATTTGGACATCGACGGTTATTAGTCGATTTAGCTTTCTCCATGTTTACATCATCAAACACAGACTAATTTGCATTTTAAATGTGCCTGTGTGCAGTCAAAGTACACAAGCATTTGTCAGCAGTGGAACAAAAACCATGTCCAATGAGTAACTTAATTGCATACAATTTTTGGGATCCATAAGGCGAAAAAAAAAAAAAAACCTGTTCTACGGGCGGACGCAGGACGGACCTTTCAAGTAGGGTCGGTTGGTCAGCCTTTTTTTTTCTTTTTTGGATATGACCCAAAAAATCACCAAAACCTATAAATAATTTGCAATTTTAGAAAATACAAAAAAAATTATTGAAATTTTTTCCCCCAATTTGTTCAAAATCTGGGTCGGTCGGGCCAGTAGAACAGGATTTTCTTTTTTCATCGCCTAATGACAGATTTGAAGCATATAAATGGTTAACATTACAATTTTGATTCAAATTATTTATGTATCGATTTATTTATCTATATGTTTATCATTCAGAAATCTTCAGGTATAAATTTCTTGGAGGCTGATCATCACAATGACCACATCAGGGGATCTTGAAGAATTTCATTACTATGTCCAATGCCACGAAGCCATCCAGGTAGTGTGTGATCAAGCAGTTCTACCATGTGCAGAGAATGTTATCAAAGATTGGCACACCACAAAACAAATCATCCTCCACACTACCAATCTGAAAGTTACCCTCCAACCTTGTTTACGTCCAACACAATGTTCTACCAGAATAACAGACAACAAACGTAGAAGGCAATCTCATGACTGCCCTGTATACCCTCCACCTTGTAAGAATTGCAGCCAATGGTGCCATGCAATAGAGACTCTATTTTGGACCAACAGATATCCAAAGAAGGATGCACGTGTCACCTGGAGAAACATCAACCCATCAAGACTCTTCCATGATTATGTTGAGTTCGCCAAAGCCTTTGCTGTTAGTCTTCCACCAGGTCAGAGTCCAACTTGTTTTGGTGACTTTGATCCTGCTTCCATCTTGAAGGTCATGATGAAATTTGGAGAATGTCATCTCAACAATCCAGCTAATCATGATGTTATAAACAAGGTAGGACATTGATTTTTTTTACACATCTTGATGGAATAAGCTCACTTATGACAGGAGATGCCCAGAGTGTGATTAATTGCGATCCTTTATGAGTTGATCATGTTGTATTGCACGATGATTTTTGTTATTTGCAAATTTTGCACAAATTAAAAAAATGTGGAATACAAATCTCTGCATTTAAAGGAGTATTTTGTGATCCTAGCATCCTCCTTTTATGACATTTTTCAGTAGATATGCACGAAAAAGGATTATTCCCAAAATTGCAGTTGATTCCGATTTTGCGTTTGCAATTTATGCATGATTATGTGTATTATTACACTGCTCCATAGACAATGGTTCAAAATTCACGATATGTTTGCTAAACGAATTAATCTGCAAGAAATATTTTGTACATAACAATTAACATTATGTAACCAGAGGTGTCCATTGGTATAAAAATCTCAACTTTGTTGGACAAAAGTGGGTGGATGCATGCTGTTGATCACGAAATGCCCTTTTTAAAAGTGTAAAAGAAATTCAAATTAACTAAAATTTCATTATATTGATTTCTGCTAAGATAAAGATAAGTAGGCCTACCGTAGTCAACTAAGTACATGTAAGGTAATGGGTTCACCTAGACAAAATTAGAGAACACCAATGTTACTGCTTGCCAGTGACTCTAATTACACCCTCCTCAACAACATAGCCAAAAAGGACAGAAAAGGGATGTGGGAAAAATGGTAATTTACATAAAATGAAAATAGCCGCTAATGCAGGGCTCAAATGTCAAAATATAAGGATTAAAAAAAAGTATAGTTAAGTTACCTATCACTTCTATGCCACACAGGGGTCGATTTAGAAAATGAAAGTTACATGCATCACTGCTGTATTTCCTTTTAAATATATGGGTTGAATATCACAAAATATTGCATGCACAGGCACAATTTTACATGCACAGAACCAATTTACATACATCTGTGCATGTAAACCAGTTATTAAATCAAGCCCTAATGCCACACTCTCACAATGTTTGTTCACCATTGGTGTTAAGACATGAATTTGCGGTCGCTTTGAAAAAAAAAAAGTTGTACGAGTGACCGATTGGCTAGGTTTTACAATAAGGTACACCATCTGTATGCGCACACTACCCTATACGCCTGGCTCCAGCATTGGGAGTGTTGTATAGTACACCTACAGATACAGAGGAGATCAGTGGCGTAGCCAGGATTTTGGAACCGAAAGTGGGCACAACTTGTAAATGTACCGACGGAAGTTGTGATTTGTTGACCCAAATTTTTTTGGCATGGTTTGAAAAAGTGAAGAGCAAAAAAAAAAAAAAAAGGATATTAGGCGGTACCAATATAAAAACACACAATTTTAATGTAAAATTCCATTTCATTTACAATTTTTCCCCTTGATTGTTAACCTAATTTTTTTTTTTCACTAACGCCTTCAGTCTACCGACGGCCTTACATGTACCGGACGGCCACGACGAGCGGGCACTGCCCACTGGCTACGCCCACTGGAGGAGATCCATGAGATGTGCTTTTTTTTTTTTTTTTTGTGACGTGTCATGTCAAAAGGAGACTCTTTTGGGCAGGTTATCAATTTTGACGTTTTTACCTATCTTAAATATAGATGTATTTTGCTCCACAATGCCGTTTACCCCAATGAAATCGGACATTCATTCCTAAGCTTAGATATTGAGTTCGTAAGTTATGGTATTATAAAATTGGAAATTGAGATATCGGCCTTTTAAAAATATTATTGACAATGTCGAGATTAGGAATTACCTTGAAAAATGTCTTAAAAGATACAAGATGCCAGTTATATTCGGGTCTGAAACTATCAGACAGTATTTTTAACATTAAGAATATCACAAATCCGCAACAAACCCAAGTTGTGAAAAATCACTCCCGGGCAGATTTTTGGCTATTTCTCCATTTACTATCCTGCCCAAAAGTGTCTCCTTTTGACATGACACGTCACATATATGCACCATTCTCAAAACAATCAGGGTGCAGGTACATGTACGAGGGGGTATCCAAAAGTTTTTGACATCACCCAGAAGTGAAAGAGCTATTCGATGAAATTTTGTCAGTGTAATCACTGGTCCTTATGTACATTATGGTCCAAAAATGGTCTCATAAGTATGTTTACTTTCTTCACAGGTGGCGCTAGATGGGAAGTAGGCGATAACCTTTTCATGATAAGATCCTCCACTTTCTTGAATTTTTTCACTGTGGCCGCATCATCCGTTAAGTGATGGACGTCCAATTCTTGGCTCATCTGTGAGGGACATGTGGCCAGTTTGGAAATTCCTCTTTCAAAAAGCAATAGTGCCATATGATGGGCAATCATTACTTTCATTTCATCATAGATTTTCTGAGCATTTTAGGCCTAACCCTTCAAATGCAGGAACTTAATCATGCTGCGTGCCTCAATTTTCACCATCTTTCAGCTTATGCGCCTACTGCCCATCTAGCGCCACCTGTAAAGAAAGTAAACATATTTATGAGACCATTTTTGGACCATAATGTACATAAGGACCAGTGATTACAATGACGTAAATTTCATCGGTATAGATCTTTCACTTCTGGTTGATGTCACTGAAAAACTTTTGGATACTCGTATACGACAGAAGTTGAGGTTCTAAGTTATATCAACTGATTTAGTTACATGTACAAAGTAGCATTGGGTTGATCTGTCATTTCTGCTGTAAATAAATCAATATTATAATTATGTTGTTATTGATCCTCCTTTGAAATAGGTGTACCAAGCACGAAACAATCTCTGCCATAAGAGAATTGCAGATAATCTGAAGGTAACCAAACCAACAAGAAATGGATATTTTGATGATATCTTCAATCTGGTAGAGCTTCTTGAGAAAATACATCCACAGCACTTCACAACAGCACAGGCTGATGATATCAGATGCAAACTACAACATGTAAGTGTGCTGTAAATTCAGTAAATTCAGAGTAATGACCCTTCGGAATAATGGTCAAAACTAGCTTACTCCATCACCACCTGCATGTTCCATGCTTACCTGCTGCCATTATTTATGGGATGTTTATTTGTTTGATCGTGATATATCATTTTGCATTCCGTAACCCTCATTAATGAATTATTTCACATATTTCCTTCATGTGTCACAGATAAAGACCCTGGCTGTAACACAAGAAATGGAAGAAAGAGCAACAAGGCCATTGACAGCTGAAATGAAACAATGGATGCAGCAAGTCGTCAAAGATTCTGAGGATGAACTCAAAGAAGTCATGTCAAAAGAGCGAAAGGTACTACAGGACACTATGTCAGACTGCACAGATGCACAAACCAGAACACTTCAAGATACCATTGGAGGACAGACAAGACACCAGACCATGACACTACAAGATACTTACAGAGACCAAGCAAGACAGCAGACAGATATACTTACCAGTCAAATTGACACCATCAGGGAACAGGTGACAGACTGCACAGAAGGGCAAACCAGACGACTTCAAGACACCATCAGGGGACAGACAAGACAACAGACCACTACACTACAAGATACTTACAGAGACCATACAAGACAGCAGGTGGACACACTTACTGGTCAAATTGACAAAGGTAAAATAAACAGTAGCCTAAATGAAGCTTAAAAGTTACTAGTATAGGCAGGGCCGCCGCTAGAGGGGGGTATAGGGGGTGTGACACCCCCCAATGCACAATTTTGTCGGCAAAATTTGACTGCTGTCGGCAAAACCATGTGACTGTCGGCAAATGTTGTCAAAGGTATGTGTGATTGTCGGCAAATTGTGAGAGCCATATAATAGATGTGTTACGAAAGTGTGTTGTAATAGATATACTGTGAATGGTATAGTAGTTACTACTAGTTATAAAAAAAATTTTGAAAATTTTTTTTGTCCCCCCCCCACTTTTTAGATTTCTGAGCGCCGCCCTGGCTAAAAAAAAAATTGGGGCAACAAATTATAAAAAATTTCCGTCGGCAAACCATACTGTACACCCCCCGAATCATATTGGTCTAGCGACGCCCCTGAGTATAGGGCAGTTTGTAAACTCATGCTACACTTTTGGGAATCCTTTTACAAACATTATGCTCCAGTTATATAAAATGTTCTTGAACAAATCCAAGAAAAGGTGATGTTGATGTACCTCAATGACATTTTGTTCTTTATATTGAATGCATCAGCTTTGACCTTTCTCGTCTGTTGCTTCCTGTTGGTAGCCGACGCGACGTAGATGGTGCTGTTAATAACTGATCATAAATATGCGGAAGGAAGTAGTTGCCACAATTCCTGTTGAGTGTATTAATCCCTGTAGCACAGGGCTGTCAACTTTTTGGAATTGCTTGGCATGAGACAGAGGCGTACCGGGATTTGCCGACTACAATGTTCATTTTGACCCGTGATTATTTGAGCCACGGCCCTCGAGAAAAAGTGGGGGGGGGGTAGAGACAACAAATTATTTTGACGATGCGTGAGATTTTACTCATTTTCCAGCTTTTTGTGTTAGATTTACTACCTAGGCGTGAGATTATACTACCTTGGCGTGAGACCATGAGAAAGTGACCCAATGCATGAGACCGTGAGAAAGTGACCCAATGCGTGAGACCGTGAGAAAGTGACCCAATGCGTGAGACTCACGGCCAATGCGTGAGAGTTGACAGCCCTGTGTAGCGCACTATAAATCACTGCGCTTTATTAGCCTGCCCCCTCTTTCTTATCCATATTGATTCCTTTAAGTGTCTTCTTTTCCTATTAGATTCAATTTCTCTTATTTTGGAATCAATATGTCCAGGGGAATTTGAAGCTAACTCAATTTTTCCACAAGAGGATACTATAAACCACCCCAGGGTTTAAACTTGCAACCTCTCGCACCATAGTCAAATGCTTTACCGCATTGACTTGATAACCACTAGCAGGCTATGTTAGCACATCTATGATAACAAAGGTGATTTTAATGATTCTCTGAATTAGCATATCGCTGAATGGGCCTATATAATATAATAGTTGCTCACTTTTTTTATACCATCCAGGACATCTTCAAGCAGAAGAAAAAGCACAAGAAAGGCAAAAAGAACTGCAAAAAGGTAGGCCAAGATCCTTATTATTGGCTTATAATTTCTTTACGGGAATATGTGGAGAGAATTCATATCTTTTCTCAAACTCCATTTTTGTGTCCGAAATATATAAATTAAAGTATTTATTTTGAGAATGCAAATGGACCAAAGAAGCACAACACTGTGAGTTCAAATTTGTGCCAAAATGTGAAGATTTAAAGAACATAATATCACAAAATGTGTTTATGACAACATTAAGAAAATCGATTTGGAGTAGAATTTTCGGCTTGGCATGATTAGGGTTTAAAAAAAATTGGTATGAACCCTTAGCTTTTAAAAATATGAAATTTGGTTTCAGTTGGCTTGGAAATATTGGGAAAATAAAATGGTATGAATTGTAAATACAGGGTGTCCCAGAATGATCTATACCGGGAAAGATGGAATTTTTTAGGTATGAAGGGCATGTTGAATGGTCATATTGTTTTGTATTTTAAGTTTTACATATATTTAGCTCTCTCAGATTTTTTAGATTTTAAAAGTTGGACGTTTCTAGTAGAAGTTATAGAAGATTGCGTAAAAATGGTGAATTCTAAGTTTTGACAACGCAACCTATTTTGAAAATCTGTAACATTACTAACCGTTCAGTACAAAGTTATTTTGAAAAAGTTAAGCAGGTATTTTAGTTGTGCCCTGTTCATATTTCCACTAAATAGCCGTTATCTATCTATTATTTATGACGTTACGAAGCAATCATTATATGGAATTAAGGATTTGTGGCCTAATCCCATTCTCTCTTTGGCGGTAGTTTTAAATATAGTTATTGTGGTGTCAGGTCCATGTCATTTAAAATGCTTGCAGAGATCGAACTGGTTGTGGTACAGAAAATACGGCTCCTCAATTTACTGTACAGCAGTGTGGATTTCTTTCAAAAAATTACTGGCAAACCGGCAGCTATGTTGAGACGCAAAGAAGATTCATTAAACGATAGTGTATAACGTAAAGAAGTTTGACGAGCACGGAACTGTCAGGAATCGGCAGAGTGAAGCTTCAGGTGCTCGTAAGACTGTAAGAACTAGAGCGAACATTGCAGCTGTCCGGCAAGCTTTAAGGCGCAACCCCAACAATAGTTGTCGTCAAAATGATTTTTCAAAGGTATGCGAGTCGTTTTTCATCGATTTTACATTATTGCATGCTACGCCAAAACAAATAAAGGTAGCGTGCTGAAATTAATAGAATAAGTAGGAGACATGTCCACCATTATAATGCTGGTATCAAAAATAGATACACTGCCCGTCTTCTATTTTTAGTTATTTTTGCAAACACGGTACAAATCATTCTGGGACACCCTGTATATTAAATTGTGTTATGTGCCAAATACACAACAAGCTGTCCTTCTTCAGACAATGGTGTACAGTATCAAGCAATCTTGATTAATTCATTGTTTTATTTCCATTTTGTATCACAGAATTGGAAGAGTTGCCCGCTAGAATTGCTGAGACAAGAGAAAAAGGTAATAACAATGATTCTTAACCTCATTAATATACTCGATACATGCGATCTTTTATTTATTTGGCAAAACGCAAACGCTGAACGCGGTCACTGATAAACAACAGTGGACCTCGATCCGCGCCGTCAGATTCATAATTCATAATAATATGCAGCCATGAGTTTTGAACTTGTTATCAAAAAAAAGTGGCGGTGTTGCACTTTTCAAATCCCTCCGACAATAAATTAACTTAACTAGACAACCTCATGTACTGTTTTTTCTGTCAATTTTCAGTGGAAACTTCATGGTACATGTTGTACTAAAAATCATAAATGATTGTTTTAGGGTGTTGAGGAAATTTTAATTTGTTTTTTGAAATTTGATCAGAAAATGTGACAGTTTTTATTGTTCAAAATTTACCTTTTCTGAACAAAAAAGAACATACGGAATTAAAATATGGACAGGAATCAATGATGGGTAAAAGGGGAGATACAGGTCTTGTAATTTTATGCAGGTATTTTCACTCATAACATGTTACACTCAACCTACCTTATTATTGTCTCGCCTGAACATGTTCAGGGAGAGATTTTAGTAATCACTATGGTGTGTGTGTGTGTGTGTGGGGGGGTGTGTAGTGTGGGGGGGGGGGTGCGTGTGTGTGTTCGGAAAAAGCTTGTGAACGTGTTATCTTGAGAACCGTAAGTGCTATGATGATGAAACTTTATAATGGGGTAGCATGACCAAAGGGTGTCGACCTGATTAGATTTGGAGCGCAAAATATCCTAATTAAGTACCTAATTTGCATAATTTATGCGTATTTGATGCGTATCAAGCAAAAAAGCCCTTGTGAACAGCTTATCTGGAGATCCGTATGGGGTACAGTGACGTTACTTGGCGAGGAGTAGCGGGCCAGAGGTTCTCGACCTGATTAGATTTTGAGCGTAAAATATGGCAATTAAGTACCTAATTTGCATAATTTATGCGTAATAAGCAAAATACCTTGTGAACAGATTATCTGGAGATCCGTATGGGGTACAGTGACGTAACTTGGTGGGGAGAAGCGCCGCCAGATGTTCTCGACCTGATTAGATTTTCAGCGCAAAATATGCTAATTAAGTACCTAATTTGCATAATTTATGCGTATTTGATGCGTATCAAGAAAAAACCCTTGTGAACAGCTTATCTGGAGATCCGTCTGGGGTACAGTGACGTAACTTGGTGGGGAGTAGCGTGGCCAGATGTTCTCGACCTGATTAGATTTTCAGCGCAAAATATGCTAATTAAGTACCTAATTTGCATAATTTATGCGTATTTGATGCGTATCAAGAAAAAAACCCTTGTGAACAGCTTATCTGGAGATCCGTATGGGGTACAGTGACGTAACTTGATGAGTAGTAGCAGGGCCGGAGGTTCTCGACCTGATTAGATTTTGAGCGTAAAATATGGTAATTAAGTACCTAATTTGCATAATATATGCGTAATAAGCAAAATACCTTGTGAACAGATTATCTAGAGATCCGTATGGGGTACAGTGACGTAACTTGGTGGGGAGTTGCGTGGCCAGAGGTTCTCGACCCGATTAGATTTTCAGCGCAACATACTTTATCCAATTTTGTGATGTCAAAGGTCACATACAAGGTCAAAGGTCAACTGAGGTCACCAAATCTTTTAATAATGAATTTTCAACTGTGCATCACACACAGTGACATCGCCCCGATATCTTCATAGTAGAAATCACCATGGTAGGTTGAATCCACAGCCACACATGGCTATTTTATTCAGACCTTATGAGATGCATATTATTAGCGAAGTGACCTGACTAAGGCTATGACAATAGACGGGTAATTGATTTCTCGCTGTGTCAGCAAGCTTGTATCGACATTGCGGTCAATGGTTAATATACTGTCTCCACTTGAGTGCCGCTATAGCCTGCTGCGCGCTGTAGTCCATAGGCCTACAGGACCAACAACGCAATATAAAATTGAGACTTTTGGTCAAATTTTGAGTTCAAAGCGCACTGCCAATTTTCAAAGCGCACGCTAACGACTATAATATCTGTTCAACACGTATTTTCAAGTGTATGAGACCACATCTGGTTTCTTGAGAAAAATTCATTTACGGGAGATATTCATCATTTTCGAACCCAGTATCCGAAGATTTTCGTCTGATATCAAAATCGTGCATAGCAATTCACGTGTATCGATCCCGTGTATTCATTTTAATGTCTCTGCTGCACCAAATAATTATTAGCCAGGCGATGTCGGTGTGTCACATATCCAAATATCAGCTTGATCGGTCATGTAATTAAGGATGTAGGACGACTTAAAGATAGTCACTTTTCATGTAAAGTATAGCAAGTAGCACTTTCAATGAGTGATAACTCGTAAAGGAAGCATCTTTCTGTTTTGATTTATTTGATGAAATAGTTCTTTGGTATTGCCAAATTTGATTGCAAATTCGTAATTAAGAGCCAACATTTTTGGACGGTCATTTTGGGGTCATCCGGGGTCACCTAGGGGTCATCTGAGGTCAAACTACTAAAAACTGTCATATGGGCATGAAACTTGGTGGATTCAGTCAACATTTAGAGTCAAATTTTTGGAAGGTCATTACGGGGTCATCCAAGGTCACTCAGGGGTCATCTGAGGTCAAGTTATTAAAAACTGTCGTATGGGCATGAAACTTGGTGGGTACAGTCCAACATTTCAAGCCAAATTTTTGGAAGGTTATTTCAGGTTCACCAGGGGTCATCTGAGGTCAAATTAGTAAAACTGTCGGATGGGCATGAAACTTGGTGGGTACAGTCAACATTTGAAGCCAAATTTTTGGAAGGTCATTTCGGGGTCACCAGGGGTCATCTGAGGTCAAATTAGTAAAAACTGTCGTATGGGCATGAAACTTGGTGGGTACAGTCAACATTTCAAGCCAAATTTTTGGAAGGTCATTTTGAGGTTACCAGTGGTCATCTGAGGTCAAATTAGTAAAAACTGTCGGATGGGCATGAAACTTGGTGGGTACAGTCAACATTTTAAAGCCAAATTTTTGGAAGGTCATTTCGGGGTCACCAGGGGTCATCTGAGGTCAAATTAATAAAATCTGTCATATGGGCATGAAACTTGGTGGGTACAGTCATCATTTCAAGCCAAATTTTTGGAAGGTCATTTCGGGGTCACCAGGGGTCATCTGAGGTCAAATTAGTAAAAACTGTCGGATGGGCATGAAACTTGGTGGGTACAGTCAACATTTCAAGCCAAATTTTTGGAAGGTCATTTTGAGGTTACCAGTGGTCATCTGAGGTCAAATTAGTAAAAACTGTCGGATGGGCATGAAACTTGGTGGGTACAGTCAACATTTCAAACCAAATATTTAGAAGGTCATTTCGGGGTCACCAGGGGTTATCTGAGGTCAAATTAGTAAAAACTGTCGTATGGGCATGAAACTTGGTGGGTACAGTCAACAGTTAAAACCAAATATTTGGAAGGTCATTTCAGAGTCACCAGGGGTCATCTGAGGTCAAATTAGTAAAAACTGTCGTATGGGCATGAAACTTGGTGGGTTCAACATTTAAAGCCAAATTTTTGGAAGGTCATTTCGAGGCCACCAGGGTCATCTGAGATCAAATTAGTAAAACTGTCGTATGGGCATGAAACTTGGTGGGTACATTTACCATCAGCCAGATAACCGCCAAATTCATTTACCTCTCTACCAAAAGTTATCGCAAAAGCAGGCGGTCACAAAAGCAGGCGAGACTCGTGGTTCGAGAACCGCCTTGTTTCAAAAACCCGGACGTGAAATATGTTTATTTTTTTACTTGGCCTAAGGTGTAGGACATTTTTTTGTTTTAGCTATAGCCCCCACTCCAGACGTATTTTTAATTGGACTTGCTCAAGTGGCATTTTCTATTTTATTACACAATTTGTTGCCATTTTTTATGAACTTGTAAGTTCTTAAAATAGCCTAAAATGAGGCTATAGCATCCATAATTAACAGCCTTCTCTAATATTAATCTCCATAGACTTTACATGTAAAATGAAAAGGTCCATAAAAAAGAACGGTAACAAATTGTGTACTAAAATTTGCACAAAATGCTAATTGAGCAAGCACAAATGCAATGCACTAGTTTTCGTGGAGGGGCTATACTGAAATATTTTTTATGTATTGTATATATATGGTCTTTTTTTTTTTTTTATGTCCATCTGAAACATAGGTGCCCTCCCTGCCCGAAGAAAATAACAGCCCCTTAGCAGCCACATATCCTGGCTATATGCACCTGGTCAACTTTACAAGCAAAAGTTGATGGTAAACTTTTTTGTTACACCCTGTATACACCAATCCGAGAAGCGTTTACTGTATTTGGCCCTCTATTGACGGCAACACAGATGTACCAGAGCGGGAGATTTAATTCAGTAATTCAATACTCATGATTGTGTATTGAATATCACTATTGTGTACAATTCCGGTACAATTCTGTATAGCACACAATAAATAATGGATGGAACCCCCGACCTCGGGACACCGCAGTTTTACATCGGGGACACCGCAGTAATGGCGAAGTCGGATAGGTGTATCCCTTTTCTGTATCTTTTGTGTAGTTATGTCAATGCTATTGTTGATAGTAAAGTAATTGTGTATTTTTGTATCACACAGAGCATACTGCATATATAGTGTAGCACACTGAGCAAAGTGCATGCTGCTCTCTGCATGTATCATATTAAAAAGGGCATTTTGTTTGTATTGCATGGTTTGCATTAACCAATTTTTTAGGAGCTTCAAAAAACATGCATTCATAATGATAGTCAGAAATGAGTGAACTATTTTGCATCTGACGATCATGTCAATCCTCACCACGGCCTGTGATATGTTTAAATTTAAAAGCACACAATCAGAGACAATGGCCAATGATGTCTGAACTTTAGGAAGGAAAAGGGCAACTTTTCTAGGAATTGTTTTCTAGCATTAGTTTCCTATTACTAAGACCTAACTTTTTAGAGAGTTTGTATGTTTAAAGGTAAAAAACTAACCATAGGGCATGCTGTTTCCGATGGGTTAGAAATTTCAATCATCAAGAAAAATGTATACAAACAAACTGTTTCTGAGTTTGATTGACAGGTGAACTAGGCCTACATTGTAGTATCTTTAAAGGAAGTCTCTGGCAATCACAACATTATGCCTTATATGTAAAAAAAATAACTATCAAGCATCGAATCACATGGTTTTATTTAAAACAAACTCATCGTGACTATAAAGCGATTAAAAACACCCGTCTCTCATCGGAGTATATCAAAATTCCTGGCGCTGAAATTGTCGAGTGTAATGACAATTGAGTACTGGTACAAATAACCATTATGTCATTGCACTTAGACAGATTCAGCGCAGGAATTTTGAATATCGCGTGTTGAGAGCCGACTGTTTTTATTCGCTTTTATAGTCAATATAAGTTTGTTTTAAATAAACCATGCGATTCATGCTTCATAATTATTTTTCTAACATAAAAGGCACAATGCTATGATTGCCAGAGACTCTGATTTTATGCATCATTTTGTGCATATTGGCATATGTGAAATTTATTAAGTTATTTTTTTTTTTTGTTAATAAGGCCGATATCAAAAAAAAATTAAAAAACTGTTTCTAGAATGTCGCCTCAAGATAAAAAAAGTATTTTTGTGTTATGATGTAGCAACAAAGGAATATTCTGTCCCAAGAGGTATAGGCAGTAGTATTAACTTCAAGATCATTCATCCATGGTAGAAATATCATGCGATGAAATTTGACCAGCCTCCTTTAATGTTACTTACACCTAAACCTTGATGTATATTATAAATTGAAGGCTTTAAGGTGGTATGGTACTACGCCCTTGAGAAATTTTGTGACTAATTTTGCATTTTTCTTAAAAAATTACTACACTCTGGTAACAAAAGTTATGTATAATACTTCACTGACATTTCAGTGATTGAAGACAAGTGGTTCATTATATAAAGAAATGAGGTACATTCTAGCGGTACCTCTTTTCTTATCATCAATAACATACCGCTTGTCTTGAGTCACTTAAATTATTTCCTAATTCGCAAGCTCAATCGGAAATAAATCATTTCCAATTGCGCCTACTTCTCTAGGATCTATCAACCTGCAAAACAAACACACAATGATACAGTTTATCTTACCAGGGGAATATTGTTCGTCAGCCGCGAACTACCCCTGGGAATATTGTTCGTCAGCCGCGAACTACGGACGGACATCGAGACGGTCAGACCCGCCTATAACGGGTGTAACTTCGTAAGAAGCTAGAAGACCTACTGATAGGTCTGCGATTCATAAAGAATAGTATAACAAGACCTATATGCTAGGTCCAATTATCCTTCACTATGCTCTGCTCAAGAAATCGTTTCTTCATTGAAGGCCTAATATAGGCATAGCCTTAAACCATATAACGCCTGTCAACATAGATAATATTTCTGCAGAAAGCAGAAAACATTTACGTCACATGTGTTTATTATAACATAAACTTAAACATTGTTAAACAAATCAATCTATGCCATGCGAATAAGAATAACAATTCTTTAGCCCTAAGGAACCAAAGTCCTAACAATCAGAGGATACGAATTATCTGAATTCTGAGCATCAAACATCTCCCATCTACCCAAATTACTGGACGGACTGACACGGATCAGACACAACCCAAGCTATCACAATTATCATCAAGCATGTCCCATAGGGCCTAGGCCATACGCCATTGGACATGTTGCACACAATCCAAAAAGAGATAACTGAACACAAGTTTTAATAAGCCTACGGAAAATTAGACGTCCGTAGTCCTCGGTGCTGGCAACAATCAATGCCTTGATCACACCACGCTGTACACAATTCATGCGCACCGCTGAACTGACCATTACGTAATCCTCGATCCGCAGGCCTCCAAAGGAAATGTATATTATTTCCTAATTCGCCCGCTCAATCGGAAATAAATCATTTCCAATTGAGCCTACTTCTCTAGGATCTATCAACCTGCAAAACAAACACACAATGATACAGTTTATCTTACCAGGGGAATATTGTTCGTCAGCCGCATGAACTACCCTTATCAAGATATAAAGAACGGGCGGGCAAACGGTCCACACTGAATAATAGCTATGCTGAGCTCAAACTCAAACTAATCTGGAATAATTTATTCCAAGCTACAAAGCCCTCGATGAATGTGATACTCCTATATAGGCCTATATATAGACATTATGCTACTAGTTCTTATTTCCCGCCGCACCAGCCCTCAAACATTGTCAAACCAAAAACAAATCACATTTCCCTAGTCCTGATCCCAGGACCTCGGGCCCCTCGGCCCTGAATCGCCAAATAAATTGCCACCTCAGTACTGAGACTAAAAAACCAATGCTCTTTTGGCTAAAATAAAAGATGCCTATATATATATTAAGTATATACATGAAAATCACCAGCGTTTAGTGTAAGCACAGATCTGTGGTGTAAGCATCCAACATATTTATAACATACAACATTGCACTAATGTACAGAGCTTGGACCAATAAAGTCACTTTGACTCTCTGTAAAAATATGTAAATATCTCGTCTAATCAAAGACCCTATGGTCTCATTTAATAAGAACCACTAACACGAAGAAACTCAAACTGCCAAACTGACAATTTCAACAGGTTCATGAACTCCGAACGCCACAGATACTTGTGTAACAGCAGAAGGTCTATAACTCAGTACAAGAAGCTATTGCAGCTTTATTACTGCCTTGAGTGTAGTCACAAAGGCAGATGCAACGCCTGATGAATTTTGGCGCATCCCACAAATTTACTTACTGAAATACTAGTTACTGGTGAAACATGAACACATATATGTCTAATATGAAGAGCAGAACCGCACCTAAATATGTGGATATTCAGATCCAAGTGCTTCTATGAATAAAATAAATTCTTCTGACATTTTACTTTCACAAAACACTGCCCTTGTCACATACGATATCCTTAAGATATATATAGAAAAATACCTGTAGACCTATATAGTAAATGTAAATCTAGCTCAGTCGTGCATACTACATGTACTATAACTATGCATAAGCAAACAAAAATGGACATCCATGAATAATATAATGAGAATACTCTCCGAAATGCTCACATCTGTCTTCAGGAATAATCCAATTACTGAACCTTGAAAAACAAACCAAAACACCGTACCTATAATGTATTCTTCAAGGAATACGTTAACATCTACTCAACTAGGAATACCTCGTGAACATGGAGAACGCCAATATAGAAATCTCAAAAACCAACTTGGTGAAGCTGTACATATCATAAACGCCAAAAACATGAACAGACTCGAATATCCATCTCCAATACCTCTCTTAACCCATGCACTAAACTTACGAATTTCTACCTTCCATGATCTTCATGATCTTTGATAATAATAAGCAGAAACCCAGCATGTCTTCGAAGACACACATATTCACTGCTAACAATACAACATGCATGTATATATCCTAATCATGAAGGTAATGCTGTGGAAATGCGTATCCATATCCCAAATCCATGCCGCTGATAATACAGTATAATCCATTTCATCCGTTTACCCCTACAAGTGATGCACTTCCAAAATCTTCATGACGACACAATTATGGTATAGAACACATTGCTATAAATGCTTAGCTTGCTCATCTCTATTATGATCATGATGAGGTGTACCCAAGACTACCCGCTACGGAGTAAAGTTCATTAATAGTCACCCAAATATCGAGATATTAGCCCTAGTTTAACCGGCTGAGGGACAAATCAATTGATTTAGTCTATGGTCTATTAGAACCTACATTTACTATTGTCACATTCTTCCAAGTCCACGATCCATGTCATGTAAATACTCTTGCATTGCCACGTCCATGGAAAAGCTCCAACAGAGATCTTTCATATCCATGAGACTGTCCTTTATCAATGGAAAGCTCACGTATAAAACTGAAGGAATGCTTCCTTCTATACTCTATCATCCATTCTGCTCATTCGAATGGCCTCATCCATTATGCACAGAAAAACCAAACCAACCGGAACTTTAATGGGAATGATCAAATTCCATTAAACACATCCTCTGTGTGTATGAACCCAGATATGCCTATACATCCTCCTTTGCTCCATACACCTCAATAGGAAATTCCATACACATCGATGATACTGCTCCTAAATAGGCCTTGACACATCCATATGGGAATGCTCATATAAAATAATGTTATGTTATACGCAACCTTTGGGACCTTGCTCCCATACACATCTACAGCCAGGATCCATGAGAATACTCCCATCCACGTCCGTGGGAAAAACTCCCATACAAACCCATGTGATGCTCCCATATATGCACCCATGGATGCTCCCTTCCACGAGATACTCGATCCCATACACATTCATCCCAATGCTCCAATACACATTCATGGAAAAACTCCCGTACGCATTATGTAAATGCTCCCATGCACGCTCATGGGAATGCTCCCATACAATGCACTCTGCTCATTGGAATGCTCTCCCATAGACTCTCCCATGAGAATGCTCCTATGTATACCAAATTCATGGGAATGCTCCTATAGACATTCATGGAATGTTCCCAGACACATTCATGTGAATTCTCCCATACACTTAATATTCAAAAGCTCCCATATACATTTTATAGAAATGCTCACATACACTCTGCGTGATGTTCTAGATAGAGCTTATCAGATGCCAAACCGAGACACCGCACATTCATGATAAACATAAATTGCTCCCAAACTCATTCAAGGGAATGCTCCCATACACAATCGCTCCCATACACGTCCATGGAATGCTCCCATACACCTTCATGGGAATGCTCCCATATACACTCATGTACGCTCATGGGAAATCTCCCATATATAATCATGCGCCTGCTAGCGAGCATGCACATCCTCACATACATTCCGTGAGAAATCTCCAACACGTCCCTGGGAAGCTGCCTTTACCCACAGTAAGTACTTTACTCATCCACGGGAATGCTCCCAAGATCAGAAAGCTCTAGCCTCGGCAAACCTCATAAATTATGCGAATCTACATTTTCCTGTAGGAATACTCCCATGGTAATACAAATCCATATATTCATATTGCCCACATAACAAACATATTCATGCCAACCTCATTAATTTCTTATTTACTCGAATTTTTAAGACCACGTTCAGGTGGTAAGGCGACAATGCTCACGCCCATGGAAAAGCTCCTATATGTCTCAATGAATCCACGTGAAAGGAATGATCTCATAAAGGCCAATATGGAATTCCTCCTAAATAGCCTAACAACACTGGTAATCGCTCTATCCTAAGCAAAAACCGAAAATGACGAAAATGTTGAAAAACATCCTGAAGCATATACGCTTAATAAGTACCTACATTCTTATGCGACATTACCATAAGCATAATCAGAATGAATTTGCATTCTACTTCTACACAAAAGCTTCAAATTAACGTTCTTATATTAAAGTGCCCGCTTTGGGGCCCAAGGCCAACGAAAGGCCAAACTGAACACAGCCATGCAAGCTGACATGATAAAGCAGCGTTCCCTGACATGTGCAGCGTTCTGAATAACGGCCCTTCTTGATCTCAATCTCGCAATCCATCGAGCTTCAAACTGGTATGAAACTAATCAATCGTAAGCCAGGTGTTATTCTGGATCAAATTTAATTTAGAAATTTTTGAATAAATTAATACATGCGAAAATCAATACTTGCGCGAGAAAAATATATCGGTGCGATTCCAACGGCAAAATTAATCATGTAACGTACTAAAAGTATGACAAAAGCTTGCAAGAAATCGAGATGTCAATACCATTAAACCAATCTACAAATCTCTATTATGACTACTACTCTATCGCAGTCGAGATTGAAACCTATGTATGATCATGATAAAAGGGGTAACGTGAACAACCTCTCTGCCTGACAGCACAACCGCATTTATGTCATAATATGATATAATAATTATTAGAAGATACCGTATAACAAGAATTTATTAAAAACGTACACAGGTATTATCTATGGTTTTATACTTTATCCATATTGATTTGGAGACCTCGTCAAGCGAGTCGCGTACAATTAGAATTAGAACCCCCAAAATCAAATGAAAGCAAAACCATATTAAGTACCCGCATCGATCACACGATATGATAAAGATGCCTATTTATTTATCTGATCAATCAATATACAATCACAATGCGTCTTGTACCCAGACTAAATGTAGCCCATCGTAAAGATAACGACAGAAAATCCGGCTGTGACGGAGACCACATAAAACCGTTCATGCCAGAAATTGGCGACCCAGGGATGGCGACAATTACTATACTGATAATAAACATGGTGTATAACCACCATTTATGTTTGATACCATCCTAAATGTTGATACCAACTCCTATGCAATTCACCTCCAATGTACTGGCCATGAGTCATTTCAGTAAGGCCTATCCATAGCCCCATAGGCCTCCAAGGCCTATGTATTTTGAGGAATAAATCACCTACCTCCTTACATCTGTTACTTCTTGTCAATCAAAAACATCTTACCAGGTCTCACAAGCAACCGCCATACATACCATAGATACTTTTCAAACCCCGATTCCAACTTGGCCTACAACAAGCTTGATAGTAATATTTTTACTAGGCTCATATCTGTTTTATCTAAACTAAATACGCCATCCTTATAGAATTTGACTAAAAGGTGTACACAAAGTACAGCGCTGGAAATTAGACGTCCGTAGTCCTCGGTGCTGGCAACAATCAATGCCTTGATCACACCACGCTGTACACAATTCATGCGTACCGCTGAATTGACCATTACGTAATCCTCGATCCGCAGGCCTCCAAAGGAAATGTATATTACAGTGTAGTAACTGGATTCCTTGCCCCTATAATATACATAACTTTTAATTGTTACCAATGTGTTATTACTTATAGAGAAAAATGCAAAAATAATCGCAAATTTATCAAGGGTGTAGTACCACCTAGGTTTTGCCCGTAATGGGCATTTTTCAGTTGTTTGTTTCTTTGTGAAAAGGCAAAACTCTAATCATTCATAATTTTTAAGTGCAAGTATTGTATTCAACCAAATAGCTCTTTGGGTGCTTACACAAGACAAGCGGTTTGATACTTGTGATAGAAAATGAGGTACATGTACCGCTAGGATGTACCTCATTTCCTATCATATTTACTGAACCGCTTGTCTTGATTCACTGAAATTTCAGTATAGTAATTGGATTCCTTGCCCCAATAATATACATAACTTTTGTTACCAGTATGTGTTATTAATTTTTGAGAAAAATGCAAAAATAGTCACAAATTTACCACAGAGGTGTAGTACCCCCTTAAATGGGTTATGATCAAGTTTGAAAGTTCAATGACCTTTTCCCACTGAATGCAAGGTGTTGTTGAAATGGCTCCATAGCCTAGATTAATAGTGCTATTTCTCAGCCAAATATGGCAACTTGTAGTGCATATGAACTGAAATCATTGGATTTTGAAATGTTTGCAAGCTCCGAGACATAGCATTTTTTGGAAAATGGCATCAAGGGTGTATTAAATTCATATTGTTTCGGTATCTACGCCCGGCCCCCCAACTCGACACAAGAGTTGACAACTATGAGAGTTACCAAATTGCGTGGAAAAGGGGTTATTTTTTACCAGTAGCAAGGACCTTGAAATTGGCAAAATTTCGTGAAATTTGACAGTGAAATTAGCATAATAGGGTATTTAATTTGCACTGTCCGCGATATTTTGATAAAAAGTAATTGAGAAAATCCAGAAATTTTATGTCAATATTTAGTGTCATTGATAAGGGTGTTTGAAATTCTAATCATTGAAAGCGGATGTTTGAAATTCTAGTCATTTAAAACCGCAAAAAAGGGGTTGTTTTTGGCCATATTTCGTCCTCGATTTTGCATGAAAAAGGGGGTAAATTTGATGAAAAATCATTGCAAAAGGGGGCTTTTGAAAGATTTGGTAACTCTCATGGTTGTCAACTTTTGTGTTGAGTTGGGGCGGGTATCTACGCTAGTCCTGTGGTGAGTCTGTTGACATGATAAAACAATATAAAAACTTGATCTCGAATCAAGCGATTAACTGAAACACTCCCGGGAAGCAATTCAACAAATGGGGACGCTTTATAGTTATATATTTAGTAAGTTGTTATTCGGCACTCTGTCATGTTATAACAGTATGATATACTAGTAATACAATACAAGTGGCAAATGATGTCAGTAATTTATATTCAACAAACACATTTATTACAAATGGAGATAACTTTATTTAGCAAATAAAAGATATTAATGATTAAGTACAAACTTGTGATAAAGTGTGTTTTTCATTGTTATTATTCAAACACATTGTTATACACCAAATGGGCTATTCCAGTTGAAATCCATACACCCCCCTATGGAATACATGACCTTAATCTTTGACACAGGTGATGTAGATTTCAAGTGGAGTCACCCATTCAGGTAACCACAATTGAAATTCACACTCCCTGGGAGATTAAGGTCATATCTTCATATTGGGCTATTCCAGTTACAATCCTTCCACAGGGGGAGTATGTTTTTCAAATGTAATTGGTCAGGGTTAATTATTTTGAAACCCATACACCCCCTGCATTATGGCTTTACCTATAGACCACTTGACATCAATGTTTATCAACAAAGGCGAGGAGTGGTCTTTCGATTTGCTCGAACGAACCGCTTCACAGTTCAATGGCTTTCTTGTACCATATGAAATGTGGTGGGAGATTTAAAATACACACGCCCTGAGCAAACTACGATGCGCACGCACAATGCAGGGCAAAGAACAATGGAAAGTGCCATAATGCGCGCGCATACTGCCGGGTAATGACGTCACATGTCAAGTGGTCTATATCTTCCATAGATGGAGTGAGTATTTCAAATGGAAGTTACCCAACTGTCTATTCTATTCGAAAACTCATACTCCATCTGTGGAAGACTTTGGCTAAATCTTCCACAGGGGTAGTGTGGATTTCAACTGAATAGCCCAATGACCAAGTGGATGGTGGGAATATTGGCTGCTCATGATAGAAAGTGTGCAAATTATTACCCCAAGGTGATCTGGAGAGTATATGTCTACTATTTTCCAAGACTGAAGGTAGAAGGAAAATAGTAGGCCTACATTCTTGAGTCACTGAGGGGGTAATGGAATTCAGCATTCCTGAATACAGATCAGTCAAGAAGGCGATATCAAGGTTACGATGTTGGTAAGGGCGCACCATTAGATTTCCAGGGGGGGCATGGGAGTTTTTTGAAGAAAAAAAAACTTCGCCCACTAGTGAGACGAAAAAAAAAAACTTCACCCGCTAGTGAGACGAAAAAAAAACAATTTTGCCTCACTGATGAGTAAAAAAAATTTCCCCAACCAACTTTGTATAAAAGTATACATTAAAATTGAAAAAAAATATCTAGCCTTTGGAGGCGAAAAAAAAAATGAAACTACACAAATGAAAACCCATGATTCCTTTATTATTATATTATAGGTCATACACACATGTAGCTGGTTTTAATAGCAAAACAAAAATCTACCAGAACTTTTCTTTCTGAAAAAATGCTTTTTGGGAGGCCTATCCATGTATGTGAACCACAGACATTGGTTAGAGATCAGTGGGGTAATCTCCGGGTAATGTACTATCCAGCCATAAAAATTTAAAATATCTAGGACCCATTTTTTATTTTTTTGAATTCAAGTTTTTAAATATTAATAATTTAAAACAAAATTTTGGCCCAAGAATTTTTTGTTTCTTATGTACGAAAAAGAAGTGGGCCAAAAACTGTTATTTTTGGGATTTTGGGCGAAAAATGGCATTTTGGCCCACATTTGACCTCACAGATGAACTTATCAAGTCTTTGCCATTCTAAATATGTATACTTTTATATACTTTAGACCAACAATTTAGAGGCCCGAAAGTTTCCATAATTCCAGGTTTCAGACCAACCTTAAGGGGTATTACACCCCTGCCCAATTTTGTGCCTATTTTTGCATTTTTTTCTTACAAATTATAGTGCATTGGTGACAAGTAAGATATGTATATTATAGAGGCCTTGCATATGACGTATCATCCCGTAAATATGGCGGACTACTCAAATGCATTCAACAAAAGCATGATTGCAATCTAGCGTGACAGTTCGTCTCACACACATAACCCTGCACTACGATCAAATAGGTTGATGACAACATTTGATTGAATGGACTGTACTCCGCCATAACTACGGTGAAGGACACCGGTTCAAATCCTTTGTTTGGAGCCAATCAATAATTTCATGCAGGGCCTCTATAGGGGCAAGGACTACAACTACTGCACTGAAAATTCAGCAACTCAAGGAAAATAGTTATTGATTTATTGATCAAATATTGGTTTTCCCTCATTTTTGACTGTAAATCCACAACTGTTGTCGGTGCTGAAATAAAATTTCCAGTGCATTAGTTGTAGTCCTTGCCCCTATAATATACATATCTTACTTGTCCCCAATGCACTATAATTTTGGCGAAAAATGCAAAAATAGGCACAAAATTTGGCAGGGGTGAAGTACCCCCTTAAAGTTGGACGTTTGAAATTGTAAGTGCAAAGTGTAATGTGTACAAAATCTTGAAAACGTACATGTTCATTTAAAAATGATTTGATATACCTGAGAATTATTTTCATCTTGTAGCGATAGACAACAAAAATATACCCTTCAAATATGAGAATGAAGTTCAATGAACCATGTTATTATATAGCCATAGCTAGTGGGGGGGGCCAGGTGGGGCACGAGTCAGTGGTAATAAGAAGTATTTACTAGGGAAAAAATGGAGGAGAAAATATTTGGTCCACCCCTCTCACTTTGGTCAACAATTAAGTGAAATTGAGACACATCTTTAAAAAAAAAACCTCTGGGCAATGTGTTCCCAGCAAACACAAAAATGTTCTTAAAACGTTTATTCAATACGTTTTAACTAAGGTAACACTATTATATAGATTTTTTTTTTCTAATTTAAAAGTCCATGCTCTCCTGATTACAAAACTGAAATTTTGATTTTAATCGGACATTCGGTTCTCAAGATATGGTCTGTCAAAATGGTACAAAACCAACAAATTGGCAACAACTTTCTTTTTATAATTTTCTTTATTTTTGGCATGAAGTGTTGTCAGGTAATTTTTTCATTATATATGCATGAATTATGCAAAGTAAAGTTTTCAGATACAATTATAAGAGGTATGGTAGTACTGAAACTTGGTACATGGGCTATACACATAAAATGCAACAAACCTATGGATGTATTTGGCAAATTTCCATAATTTGCATAAAAATAATTAGGACCCTAATCAACTTTTCTAATTAGTGGCCCTAATTGATTATGCAAATTGAAATTTGTCAAATGCAACCGTAATTTTGTAGCACCTTGTGCGTACTACCCATGTAACATGCCTCAGTACCTGGAATACTACCCTTTTACATGTTTTTATTATTGCGGATGGTGTACATGCCCCTGCAGGCCACAATGGGGTATATGTAGGCTCTTTATTATTATTATAAGTGATCACTATTGCCCAGGCGAGGACAAATTACTGACCAACTGTCCTGTTTTAAGCATTCCCTGGTTTTCCTACAAAATCATTATTTTTGTTGATGGGGATGGGTAAAAGCCACAGACTGCTACATGTATAAAATGATATAAACCCATTATAATTCTTTCCTAAATGACACTTGATAATTTGCATACCCTGTAGAGCGGTCACTGCCAGCCAATCCAATTACATAGCCCATCTCCATAACATAATAATTCATTTTATTTTAATCTTCCTTGAAACTAGCTTTTTTTTTTTCTTTGAAAAAACCAAATTCTTCCTCAAAGGGGTAAAATTATTTCCTCCCCTGGTGTGTGTGTGTGGGGGGGTGAATAATAGAAGAATAGACGGCCCTGACATTTATTTGATGTCTGTAATCATACACTTCCAAGTATCAAAATTGAAATGTGTTCATGGTTATCCAAAGCAGTGTGTCAAATGTCAATAAACTTCCTATAAATATAATACATAATTAATGTCTCCGAGTCTGTTTACATCACTTGAAGAACACTGAATTGTCTCACTTAGAATCTGCAATTCCTTAACTATTGACACTCATCATAAAGCCAGTCATCAACAAAGTGTCATATACACCATTTCACTTCAGTTGTGCTGATGTGGTTTTACACAGCATAGCTGTGAACTGAAAATGTCTGCTGCAGCCTTTATTGTTGTTTTATAAGAAGAAATATCTTCTCTGTCTGTCTCTTTTACCTGCTCTACGAACAGTTTATTCAACTTTTGAGTCTTTGAGGCTCTTATGACTTTCTCTTGAACACATGAATTCACAAACATAAACAGCTGGATTGCTGTATCTACAAAGTATACTCTACATGTACATTATTCCTGGGAGTTGAAGTTGAGTTGGTAATTAATATGGGATAAAATCCCTGTAGCATGTTGCATGATACTTCAAACCACTAGCACAACACAGTTTGTCCGGTCCTGTAAGCTGCTGCATGCACCTTCAGTCTTTGCTATGATTTGTCATCTACGGCTTTCGTCAATTTCTGTCTTATGAAAGTACAAGATGTCAGAGCCCCTTGGCATCTCAATCTGCTTCCTTTGTGGCAGGGTATTTCACTTTGTTGCAGACAATGCAAATATGTGACAGCACATCTTTGGAGTGCTGCTGTGGCTGTTCAGTTGAACAAATACTTAACCGTTATATGCAAGTAGATGTTTTTTTCTTGGGAGTACATCCTCATCACTGCTTGTGTCCATGTCAGCAACTGCATTTGAGATACAAAACAAATGCGATTCAGTGTATGTGTAAAATATTGCCAGCATTATCAAAATGAAACTCAAAATTTTAATTCCCGACCAAACTGCTTATATTGCCAAACAAAGGGTTTCCATGTGTTAGCCTAAATGCAATGTTTGTGATGCGAGAAATTAACATATAGGTGAGTTTGTCTAAGGGGTACTATACCCCTGCCCAATTTTGTGCCTATTTTTTGTATTTTCTCAAAAATTAGAGCGCATTGATTAGTGACAAGTAATATGTATATTATAGGGGCAAGGACTGCAACTCTTGCACTGGAAATTTTATTTCAGCACAGACAACAGTTGTGGAGTTACAGTCAAAAATGAGGGAAAACCATTATTTGATCAATAAATCAATAACTACTTGCCTTGAGTCGCTGAATTTTCAGTGCAGTAGTTGTAGTCCTTGTATGCCCCTAACATATACATATCTTACTTGTATCAAATGCGCTATAATTTTTGAGAAAAATGCAAAAATAAGCACTAAATTGGCCAGGGTGCAGTACCCCTTAACCTGACCGACTGACAACTGTAAAAAAAACTCTGCTGAGTGTGATTTTTTGTTTCAATCAATGTGCACAAAGGGGTATATGACTCCAATTTGCCACTAAGTTTGCTCAATCTGTGGGAAATGTTGATTACAGAGAGAAAAGTGAACCAAAATATTTTGAATTTCTCGAAATAGGCAACATTTGCTCGAAAAGATCAAGTAAAATAATTGTCACAATATTTTGCTAAATTTCTGACATAAACACAAAAGTTCTCCTGTGTTGAAACCATGAAACGAGAGTAAAAATGACTGCACTTACCACCTACCGTTTTGATATTTTAGTGTTCTCTATCGTAAACTAATGAAGCTCTCAGAGCCCAATTTTATGATAGACTGAGTGCGGGTGGGGCAGCCCCCCCAATTTGCAAAAGTATACAAAAAGCCCCAAAATGTAATAATTTGCAAGCGATTTTTAAAGCTTTTTTGGTCAAAATTTGTGGAAGAAAGTCTACTTCCACAAAATTGCCCCCCAATCAGCACCCCCACAAAGAATCATGGTTACGGTCTTGACAAAATAAACATCTTCCCCATAAATCCATTATCATATTATTATTAGCCTGGGAATGCATAAGTTTCACTTAGAGGCTTTGCAATAATTATGAGCCCTAGGGGAGGGTACCGTATATATATTTTTTTTGGGGGGGGGGGATTTTTTAACGAGCCAAAAGGTGAGAGGGCAAGCAATTTTTGGCTGGCTGGGAATGGGGGGAGGTACAATTTTTGGCATACATTTACAGAGCACCCTTTAAATTACACATGCTAAAATAGCAACACACTACAGAAACGTTTAAAAAATGTACAATTTCCTGCTCGCTAATCATGTAATTATAAATCTGAGAAAGTTTGCAAATTGGGAACCCAAAATGTGGCATGTGCAAAGGGGAAGGGGAAAAGATTTGTTGGCAGGCCGAGGGGGGGGGCAATTTTGCTGAGCCAAGAAGGGAAGGATTTTGGCCAGCTGAGAGGGAGGGGCAAGCGATTTTTGGCACATATTCATGCCGGGCCGCCTTTAAAATAAAACGCTCTAAAAAGGCTTAGGAAAAAGTAAATGCAAACGCTTTTAATATGCAAATTTTCTAGCACGCTGCACTCGCAACATGATGTAGGCCATTTAAGGTTTGCAAATTGGGATCCCAAAAATTTGACATGTGTAAAGTTGGGGGAGCAAAGATATTTTGGCGGGCCGAGGGCAAGAGGGGGGGGGGGCAAGCGATTTTTGGCAACCGTTTGGAAATCGGGGCTCACAATTTATTGCACCGCTTGCCATCTTTTAGAATACCCTGGTACCATCTTTTTACATTCACAGTGTATGTGTATGGGTCGTTCATAAAAGATGACATTGAAAATCTGCAGTGGTAGGTAGGGTATTCCAAAAGAAATCCCACCGCCCCATATTGCACACAGCACAGCCCCAATAGTACACATATTCATAGCTGGCTTCATTTTCATGCTTTATATTAAAATCAAACATTACCTGGTTCAGGTTGAAGTTTTTGTTTCTTCTGCATCCTTTTGACCTTGTCTTTGTGCGCCGGGGTACGAACGATGTGTCTTAATGGTTATAACATCTTCTCTGGTGTGGTTATACATGTTATAATAACTATGATAAAGACTGCCGAATTTTGATCGCAACGTTTGTGATTCTTGTTTGAACATTATGCTATAGCTAGGCAAAATAATTCCATTGAATGATTATAGGGACTAACATTCACGGATAACTGGACAACAAATTTGAGCAGCAAACAGTCAGAAAAGTAGGAAAGAATTGCCATAATAGTGCATGATCATGATGTGAGCTGAGTGATCTAACTTTTCTTCGCATGTTTGACCTCTGTGGGGAAATTCCCACTATGTAGTCTCATTCATATTACTTGTGCACGCTAAGCGCAATAGGACGTTAACAGGACGTGACCTGAGATCGTACGTAATGATACTGATAAATATTTATATTTTTGGGCTTTAAAATGGCTGAAAATGTCTTTTTTTCTAAATTCTTGCAAATATTGCAAAAAGCAACAATAAAAATTAGGTTTACTATGCACAGTTGAAGTAGAATTGTCATAAGGAATTACTTTCTGCCTCAAAATAGATCACGTGTCATCATGGGTCAAGGACGAATAAATAAAATGGCGTGCCATTTAAAACCATATTAATTATACGAGCGCGAGCTAGCTCGACTTTCTACCAGAATTGGACTCAAAATAGACTATAAAAATAGTCTATTTCAGAAGAAAATGGAATATCTAAACTGCAGGCACTCTGAGGAAAAACAATGTGAGTATAAATATCAGAATTACCCCAGAAACCGACGTTTTTCACGAAACATCTAGACTGCCAATTTACGAGAAACAATTTTCTCGCTTTTTTACATGTGTCTCACTGTGTTTATATCACTTACAAACTTCGGTAGCAACCAAAATATACACATAGAGTGACTTGAATAAAATTCGGTTGTAATGCGCATAATGTTTGCAAGAAATGCCGACGGTCAGACCAAAATTTTGAGCATGTCATTGTGAAAACGATTCTTAATGCGAAAACATACATAAAACCGACAGAAAACAGCAAAATGGGAAGACAAATTCGAGTGTAATATTTAAATGGAAAACTCGCAGGTGCTAAAACCATACTGAAATTTTGTGTGTATGTATGTATAATAACTGTCCAACAGCGATTGTTTCTGACATTTCTCTTTAATGAAAAAAAAAAAAAAACCGATTTTTCACTAATTTGCCCCAAAAATCTGACCAGATATAAAAGTTAGTAAAAAAGAGTATACATGACATGTACTGACCCATGGCAGTTATCACACATGATAATGAGTGTAGGGCATCTTTACTTTTCGACAGGGGCTACCCTGACCAACGTCGCTACCCCAGCCCTTAATCAAATGCCTATCAATAAAGTTTAGGGCCTATTTACATACATTTCCAATTTTACCGAGTGCTTTAGGGGCTGTGCAATAATTATGAGCCCCCCGGGGTAAAATCTGCAAACGGCCTGCCAAAAATTGCTTGCCCCACCTCCCAAATTTTACCCTCCCCCAGGGATCATAATTATTGCACAGCCCCTTATAATATTGGCTTAGGCCTACTAAGGGCGCACCATTAGATTTCCAGGGGGGATGGGAGTTTTTTGAAAAAAAAAAAAAACTTCGCCCACTAGTGAGACAAAAAAAACTTCGCCCACTAGTCATGCTAGTGAGACGAAAAAAAAATTGCCTCACTGATGAGTATAAAAAAAATTCCCCCACCCAACTTTGTAAAAGATATACATTCATTACGTTTGGGTTTTGGAAAGAACCTTCCTATTAAATCATGCATGACTCAATTACAAATCTCTACATCCCTTTCTTCTTGTCTATTGATATTTTGAATAGTGTTTATCTTTCCCTAATTCAGTATCGAAGTTACGTAATGTTACTATGTCAACGGGATCACGCGCTAGAGTAATGAACCACGATCGAAATGATCACCACATAAAGTATATGGCACTCGAAGGCATACCAAAGTAGCGTGATCCGGTAACCAAGAGAATTACGTAACCACTTCGATGCTGAATAGATAGCGCCCTGATCGATTCTTCCTGCATATCAATATGCTTCATTTACATTACATTACAGAGATCGGACACTAATCCCTACCATAACAAACCATGTATAGACTCTACATGCAAATACAGGTGATATAACAGGTCTATATTACAGGATTAGATTAGTAAACTATGATCTATTTGCAAGTATTATATTGATTGAGCAGGAAAGATTTGATACTATTTTTTTGTATAGTAGTCTAGTTGTCGGCGTGCGTTATTTTTTTCTGCAACCGTAGTGGTCGGCAATCGCATAACACATAATACAAACATGTAATTAATAGGCCTATGTGGCTAGATATAACACGAGTTTATTACCATTATTATTTCCTCTTACTTAATAAAATAAAAGAAATCGATAGAATTAAAATTCTATAACGGTTTACCTAGGGTTCGAACCCACAACCTTTGTATCCATAGTCTAATGCCTACACGACTGTGCTATGATTCTTGTGCCAGAAAGGTGTTTGTTTATGATACTTATTGATTACGGAATAAACTGCATACACACAATATACTATTACTAGTATAATAAATACGAATATAATCCTAACCCTAATCCCTAACCCTAACCCTAACCCTTACCCTAACCCTAACCCTAACCCCTAACCCTAACCCTAAACTCTAAACCCTAACCCTAACCCTAACCCTAACCCCTAACCCCTAACCCTAACCATAAGACCCTAACCCTAAGACCCTAACCCTGACAATAATGAACCTTGCCTCGGACTATGCGGTTAGTGATATATTATGCCCATTATGGTTGCAGAAAGAAATTACGCTGCCAAGGCGCCGGCAGGTATAGATAGAATTTTTTTTTTATGATGATGACATGTATGATGCAAACTCATAGGTGTTGTGCGTTTGGCAAGTTGGGAGGGGGGGGGGTTCAAAATTACCCCATAGGATTATAAAATTGCTCAAATACCTCTTTCAAATATATCAAATTATTTACATAAATAAACAAAAATAAATAAATAAATAAATAAATAAATAAATAAATAAACGAAAAAAAAAGAACAAATTGCAGCGTAACATTAAAATCATAAATATCACCATTGCTGGCAGGAGGACTCGAACCAACGATATTGACATTAGCAGTCTGATGCTCTACCATTGAGCCATGACAGCATCTAGTGATGAGGGTCGAGTTTTTAGCTTATACAGTGTTTGTCTGTGATAATACCGCCTCGTGAAAGAAAGAAATATAAAATCTCAATTTTTAATTCAAATTTATTTGATAATTTTCTAACCTATATTTTCTTTAGAGCAGGGACAAATATTTCCCCTTTTATCCAATTTGACCGCTAAATAAGAATCTATATACATGTACTTCTTTTATTACTAATTTAATTCCGCGATTAAGCAATATCAAAGATTAATGTCAAGCATCGCACAACAGATATTTAGTTAGCTTACTGTCTGTTCAATTAGCTTAGATTCTTGAATTTTTAAGATATTTGAAAAAATACAAAATTGCGGTCAAAGTCATCAAAGAAAAGTGTTAGCACAGCCTTAGACCTAACGTGATTTATACTTTTCAAATTCTAAAGTTCAATTTAAAACCCCATTTCTTTTCAATTTTGGTCTTTTCCCGCGATATTTTCAAAACAAGCCGTAGAACGTCGGGTACCATAAACTTTTTTGAATCAATCCATTTAGAGCAATGGGGACGCCGGACGATATGTCACAAGGCGCTGGGGAGTATTTATTCGACCTTCCGCATCAAGAATTGTCCAGCAAAATAGCTATATTGTCAGTAGGCCTATTTCAGATTTGTGTTGAAATCCTACTGTTGAAACATTACCTTATTATTTATGAACTACATGTAAGTTTTCTAAAATAGACCCAGCTTATATAAATACATGCCTTGCGTATTTATTTATTTATTTATTTATTTATTTATTTATTCATTCATTCATTCATTCATTCATTCATTCATTCATTCATTTATTTATTTATTTATTTATTTATTTATTTATTTACTTATTTATTTATTTATTTATTTCCTTTGCGAATTTATTTTGCGAATGGATCTGAGAAGGTGTAGGCATTTAGGCCTATTATAAAACTACACATTTATTTTCAATTAGTTATTTCGTTTTGTTTGTTGAATACGAACTATGAGAAGGACAAAAGAACTTTTGTACAAGAAAATATTATTCAAAATAATCAGGTTACAGAAAGCAATTTTTGAAAAGTCACTGTATCTGAAAATGTCAAGCGAATGCTGATTCTTGGGAAGGAATGATGGTATTAAACAAAACTCAATTTACATTGTAAACCAGTTGAAATAAGATGGAAAAAAATGTAAAAAAAAAAATAATGCTCAGAATAATGTTATGCATAAAACGTAATCGCGCCATATAATTTCGTGTAACAAAGACCGGTGGACCATCATCACCTATAGAACCTATCCAATAACCGGAACGGTATAACAATAGAGGCCCTGCATCATTTTATCGACTGGCTCCAAACAAATGATTTGATCCGGTGTCCTTCACCGTAGTTATGGCGGAGTGCAGTTCATTCAATCAAATGTTGTCATCAATCTATTTGATCGTAGTGCAGGGTTATGTGTGTGAGACGAACTGTCACGGTAGATTGCAATCATGCTTTTGTTGAATGCAATTGAGTAGTCCGCCATATTTACGGGATGATACGTCACATGCAAGGCCTCTATTGAAATGACAGGACAGATTGGTGAACAGGTTGTTTTGCTATATTGGATAGGGTCTATGCCCTAAGTTGAGAATGGACCGTCCCACTCGATTTGTAAAAGGTCGCGAACCCTTTGGGTGGACCCAAGTAACTGCCTAAAATGAGGCAAAATTGAAAAGAAATCGTGTTTTAAATTGAACTTGGGAATTTGAAAAGTATAAATCACGTTGGGTCTAAGGCTGTGCTAACACTTTTCTTTGATGACTTTGGCAGCATTTTTTATTTTTTCAAATATCTTAAAAATTCAAGAATCTAAGCTAATTGAACAGACAGTAGTAGTCTTGCACAGTGCTTTTTAACCGCGAGGTACCGAGATCGATTCCCACCGCTGCCTGCAATTTTGTTTTAAAGACTGGGAAATAATAACTTGACATTCGCCGCTGACATTCGTACTGCAGAAGCGGAGTTATAACTTGTTAAACTTTGCTCCTTCCGTAAAAGGGTACATTATTTTGGCACTACATTTTTTCTTTTTTTCCACATTACTGGTATTAAATATCAAATGGTCATAATTGGCGGTCACTTCAAATCATCCCAACTGAACGAGGTTCAGGAATGTCCTCTCTTGAACAGGATTTAGCCAAAGCAAACAAAGACTTATACATACATAAGTATAAGCTTATTATCCTCTTCAATAATAGGATTAAAGATTGGTGCTTGACTGGAATTACGTGCTAGTGTCATTGGTTATTGTTAAAAGGTAATAAGGTGTGTAATTGCAATATCTCCTCTGAATAGGAAATACTCTGTACATCGAACCATGGATGCTGATGGTTCGCAATACTGTTATTAGCTGTTATTTAGGGGAAGGTATCTTCCAACCCCAAATTCAAATGTAAAATTGAAAAATAAATACTTCCCCTTTCTGCCTTTGAAGGCGAAAAAAAAATTCCGCTGCCTTCGGCGGCGAAAAACTCCCATGCCCCCCCCCTGAGAATCTAATGGTGCGTCCCTTAGTGGTTTTTAACGTGGGTAATTTTGTCATTGAAATCTTCACAACCTGAGTTAGTTTGTTAGTAATCGAGAGGCAAGGGGAACCATACAACAAATGAGCACTTCATATCCTTTAATTGACGACTACCACCAGCGTCGTTGACGTGAAGCTCAGCCACCCGTCTTATAACATCGGATGTGCGCTCCTGATGTAGTTATAATTGTAAGGCAAATGGGATGTCAATATAGTTCTTGTGCTTGGTAGCCAACGCCAGTGGTTTGTGAATTTCGAACCAGGGTTTGGCGGGTTCAACTAGTTTTGCGTGTCCAAAACCGTACCACTTCCCTCCGAATTGTTTCTTAGTATTGATACTATCGTGACATCCCCCTATCTCTAAGACTATATAGAGGGTCATCATCTGGAAACCTTGAGTTTCTGCTAATCCAGATTACATAGCACCCTCTCAGGACTGTCTTTGCTACATGGTTCTTCCCTTCTGGTATGCCAAATGCTGCTAGGCATTTGTGTAGGGACGTGTGATAGAAGCCCAGGCTTCATATTTCCAGTTTGGAAGTGCTCGAGTGGTCAACGGCTATAAGGTCACTGTATTTGCATTTCTTTCTTACATTGGCATAGGCCTAGCTAAGGTTCTGGTCAATAGGCATCGTCTGTTCCACAAATATTACTATCTTGGCATATTCTAGAAGTAGATGATGTCGCTTTGCAGACTCTAGGATTTGTGGCGGGAATATTAGTGCGGTAATGATTTTGTGTTCTTCATCCACGATGAACTCCATGTCATTGGCTTGGTTCAGAATTTACGACGGTGTTTTTTAGATGAAAGGAAGCACAACCATGTGGTGGGTGACCATTTGACCTATTAACGTGCGTACAGTGATAATAAAAATCCGTGCAGTGAAAATTAAAAATCCGTGCTTATGCCAGTTAAGTTTCTATCCGAAGAATGACCAGGAACTGAACGAAGTTCTTCGTGAAGTAAGGTCGAGTCACACATCCAACTCAAAAATGGGTAGTTTTCTTGTCCGTAAAACAATTGTTTAGAGTCAAACATTCGAGAAAATTCAAACACAAATTTCCCTATAACGCCACTGGCTGCGCAGACATGCCGCTCCTCCCCCAGTTTTCAGTCAGAGACAAAAAGCAAGGACATCTGGTGTACTTGCCATGATCAGATCAAGTATCAATTTGTTGATAGTATCAAGTGCTGTTGCACTTAATGATCCGGGCGATTGATGTATATTCTAATTCAAACTTGTCAAACGCAGACCACTGCTGACCACTTGCGTAACATAAAGGGTCAACCCCCTAAAATTACTAAAAATTTATTCGTTATGAATGCGGCAGACGGTCGAATCCGGATTCAGCTTTTGATAAATTCATTTTACGCATGTATTACTTTTGAATTAGAGAACAAGGGATCAATGCTATACCTATATACTTGTTATGCTTTTATCATCTGATCTCCGTAGTAGTAGTTCGTAAATCCCGCCTCACAATAGGCGCACCCCTGATGAACAGGGTATGGTTGGGGCCAAAAAGTTGATATTATTAATAACATCAAAAAGTTAAAAGTCACACAATTTTCCTGCAAGGGAAAAAATTCACAACGTTTCAGCGAGGAAATATATAACATCTCACAATGTTTCAGTGAGGAAAAAACAAACATTAACATCGCACACTGTTTCAGCGCGGAAATTTTACTGACACTAGCAGTCTCACAGTATTTCAGCGAGAAAAGTCTCAACGTCTCCAACTGTAAATGCACTGCGGGTTAGTACACCAGCTATCCTCGGGGCAAATGCGTTGAATCCGGTAACTATGCACACTAGTACAGCCAATATCCTGAAAATACCATTTTAATTCCTGGATCTACATGGATCTACCTGAAAGGACATGAAAGATCCCTACGCTGGATTACCGCTGACTGCTTAATATTCCATCAGGAAAAAACATGACAAAATTAAGGAAAAACCATGATAATATACTTCAGAACCTTTGTGACTGTCACAATGTTTTCCTGGAATGTCCTGACAGAGGATTTGTGGATATAGCAATTATTTGTGGTTAACTGAAATGCAAACATCATTTACTTGAAGAAAAGGAGAAAAAGTTGATCCTATTAAGGTGGTTATGGAGGCATTATAAAAGTGCTCTAAACATGTTTTAAACAGATTAATTGAGTAGAGCAAAGTACACTGATCAATGTGCCTTTTGTTTGGAGTCAATCGGACATATGGTTATCAAAATATAACAATTTATATTTTCTTTGTATCTTATTGTTTTTATCAATAATCAATCAAGTTAATGAGCTAAAATGACTGAGAAGCTCATTTACATATAATTTTGCCAATATTTTGCTAAAATCCATGCATAAATGTTCAGGGTAATCTTATTTTGGATAATTTTGCCCTGAAACTTGGTCAAAAGTGTTTCTAATATGTTCTAATGTATTATATAGTGAAGCAGCCCCCTAATTTGCATATTTGCATAATTAATTAGCATTTATGCAAATTAGCTCATTAATTATGCAAATATGCAAATTAGAGGGCGGCTTCACTATATAATACATTGAACATATTAGAAACACTTTGACCAAGTTTCAGGCAAAAGTATGCAAAATAAAAGTATTCTGAACATTTATGCATTGATTTTAGCAAAATATTGGCAAAATTACATATTAATGAGCCTTTCCAGTCCTTTTAGCTCATTAACTATATTGATTATTGACAAAAACAATAGGATACAAAGAAAATATAAATTGATATATTTTGGAAACCGTATGTCCGATTTGCTCCAAACAAAAGGCATATTGATCCGTGTACTTTACCCTACTCAATTTATCTGTTTAAAACATGCTCAAAGCATTTTCTAATTTCTAGAAAATGCATCCAATACCACCTTAAGCCATTATAAAAGAGGCATATTTGGTAACCATTCATGCTTAAGATATAATTCACTTGATTGAAGCTTGTCCTTGGAGTAAAGTAAACTCAATTACCACTAATACCATGTGACAATACAACTTTTCACAACTCTGTGCAATCCTCTTTAATAGCTATTCATCTTGTAAACAGTTATAAGTCGGTTTCAGGATATTCCAGGAATGGTTTCTAAATGTTTGGCATTGCATATCTGTAAAGTCAAACTTATAATCCTGTTACAGGAATTTTCATGATATTCCATGACTATTAATGATAATCGATGATCATTCAGATAAAAACATGAATAAAAACGGTATTTTCAGGATATTGGCTGTACTAGTGGCAGGAGTTCACTAAATAAACTACAAATTCATTGTCACAAAAAACACAATATGTGAAGCCTGATAATTCAAGGCGAAAAATTTAGTGCGAAACATAAAAAGGTTTTGAAGTTCGGCAATTTACTTGGTAGAGTTGGATGCTTTTCGAGCCGATGCCAAAGCAGCACATGCACAGTTTTCTTTGTGGAACTTCCAGTGTTTCGCCTGACATGTCCTACTGCAATATCTTGCAATGAAACATCGGGTGCCCTTCTTCACACCTCCAAGCACTTCTGAAGCTGGAATCTGGCAATCCAAATTGAAACACTGGCTCATCATCTGTCCATCCACTTCCTCATCAATGTTTGAGCAGTCCGAGTCAGAGCAAGTAACACAGCTCAGCTTAGCTTGTTTTGGCTGAGAGTCATGTTCAGAACGGGAAGGTGAAGAACAATGAGGTTGAATTTCAGGATTTCCAGGATCAGGGTTCACAATATTAACGAGTGTATTAGCCTGGTTTCCAGGCACAGTCGAATTACTGGAATGACTGGGACTGCATGATGGGTTAACACCCACGTTAGAGACGACTTTCGAGCTCTTTTTGGATGCAATCCATTTAGCAAGTCTCTGCCTGTCCCGTTTCTGGGTTGATGGCGATTTCTTCTTTCTTATCTTTTTCTTTGATGACGGAACGATTGATTGCACTGGGATGGTATTTGGTTCAGCGCTGCTGGGGTTATTGTCCCAGCCTTGTTCAACATCATGAACATAATCTACCGTGCTATCACAATGCCGTGGCGTTGAGCTGGTTGGTTCCAGTTCATTGGTCACATTGGTACACGTAGGTTGTGTGGTGGGAAATTTTGACCAGCAAATGTCGAGGTAGATCTTGCCTTTATTCTCCTTCAATGTCCACACTGGGGGTTCAAGATTGGTTATATCCAGTGTACTTGAAGCACTCGTTGCAGTTTATCGCCTATACTATTCCAGAAGAGATTGGTACCTCCATTTTCTCGGTAAAGCGTAGAATTCCGAGTAACAAGCGGGAGAATTAAAGAGACACGTCCGCCACAATCATAATCTTCAGCTTCCCTTAGCTTCTGATATGCTGCCCTCTATTATATATAGCATTGATCCCTTGTTCTCTTGAATCCGGATTCGGCCGTCTGCAGAGAAATAATGTTTGTAGTTTGATGCTTAGTTCTTTAGTTGGCAAGAAGAGATGGAATTTACTTGTAAATGGTAGAGTGAAACAGTTGCAACGATAAGAGCGACGGCTATCTTGGATAAAAGCGTACAAGTAAAAGAAGAAATAGCCATCGGATATTGCTTGAATTAAGATGTTGGATGTAAGCATCCCGGCCTCTTAAGGGGTCTGGAATGAGCGTTTTGAGCGTTTCGACAGTATTTTTTTGTGGGACATGAAAGCACATCATACATAATCGAATTGCATTCTGAATACGAAGAATGTCTTTCTGATATCAAATAATATAAAGGTTTGGCATCATTGAATGGCTGCCTTGTGCTGTTATATGCTTAATTTCTATAATAATAATTATTTTCTTTATTCATCACTTTCTTTTCCTTTCTCTGCACTTATTCTTTCTTATTCCTACACTTTAGCAGTGGCGCGCGAAAAATGTTACCATAGGCCTATTGAAACTAAACTGTTCAAATATGTGACACAAGTGGAATAAATTCGCGCGAAGCACTAAAAAAAATTGGCATTTTGTGGCTAACATGGCCAATGCCCAAATATGAGTTGATTTCGACAGAAACTTACACACAGGCGTCAACATGGGGTGGGTGGGGTGATTGTATGGACAATCCCCCTGGCAAAATATTGGGGGGATTTATCTCTCCTTCTCCCCCTCTTCCTTTCTTTTTCTTTTTGTCTTCCTCTCCTCCTCACAATCTCGATCACACATCCGCTTCTCCACTTTTCACCCCTCGACTCCTGCTTTACTACCTCAATTGCCTCTACTGGCTTTCAAAATGGATATTCGTGATATTAAGAAACCCATTTGACTTCATTGAACAGGCCTATAACCATGATAACAACATAATATCAGTCCCAGAACAACGCCAAATATGGATTAAAAGACCTTTGACCTTGGATGTACAACAGCATGTTATGATCTAATGGGAAACTGTGCACATCAACAAACACCATTTCTATCAAAAAGGCAACGTCTGATATAATTTGAAACCACATAAATTACTAGAGTTGGTTCTTCTCTTGGATTTGGACCAAGCTTTAGAATATCGAATGTTGCGTTTTGAAATAAAACAAACCAGAAATTTATCACCCATTGTAAAAGATATGGTACATGTACCGAATACATGTACATACATTGGCTGACCTTGTGGATTTCCTGGCCCAACCATGCTAACCACATAAGGAGATTATACGATTAACCTAGTGCAGCTATTGTCATAGCAGGGTATTATTATGTAATACTCCTGATCCATATTTGGCGTTCTCTTGGACTGAATATAGGCCTATTCTGCGAAGTGACAGATAGACCTATATGGTCAATTCCAGCCAAAGCGGGCCAAAATTCTCTCTGGGGGCCATTTTGAAAATGTTTTCCTTTTCAATTCTAGACTTATCAAATGAGACGATCATGTCTAGTGAACCATCAGGTGGAAGTGCCATCGGATTGAAAAATAACTTTTCTTGCTAGACCAAATAAAGTGTTAAATGCGCATATGCATGTTACCCACGAATTCAAGCATTTTTCACCTGTTGTACGCCATAAAATTTCACTTTCTTTAATATCTTTCAATATTTTATGTGTGACTCATATACACTAGAAATCGGTGAAGACTTTGAACGTAAAATAGAATTTTATTACATATATCTACAAAGAAATATTTTGGTTATTACAAATTTTAAGAAAGAACCAGGTGTACAGTTAAGATTGTGTCAATTCTTCGAACTCTTTCCAAAGTGGCTGTCATTTAACATTGCTGTATTATTTCGAAAGATTAGAATAAATGCTTCATATAAATATAAAGTTAGATTTTGTATCTCGTCGCAGGATGAGGATCTAGGATGGATTCGTGGGTAACAGCGTCTGTAAAATAGCAATTCCTATTAATTTTTTTAAATAAAAATAAAAAATACTTTTCCCTATGTCAATAATTCAGGCTGCAATGGCACAAAAATGAATTTTAATCAAAATGCAGACTACATGGAATATTTAGAATGGATCATTATGGCATTTTGGGTATAAAAATTTTGAGAATAATGAAGTTGCCAAATTCAAATAGACAGAGCAAACAGTTTTATATTATTATTTTAGTAAAATCATTCCATATTTTCATGCAACAATATTCTATTAACTCGTGTTTGACAGTTCCTATGAACTAAAACACTATCAATACGTTGTTAACTATAATTTAAGTAGGGATTCGTGGGTAACCAAAATGTTCGTGGGTAACACATATTTGAAGGTATGTATTGGTAAGCTGCAAAATACAAAATATTACAGAAGGTTGGAAACCACCATGCGGTTATTTCTCCATTGTGTTTCAATGATTCCCGTTTCTCTAACCAATTGCATTTACCCAAAAAATGGTAATTTAGGATAAGCAATCAAAACTTCATGATGCAGCTTCAGTATACCTTCAAGAGGACGCTATTAAACAGGACTGTTTTGGAACCTATTTCGCATGTTTTCAAAATGTTAAGATGGATAAGAAACATATAATTTACGAGTAAATCCTTGGATTCGTGGGTAACGCCGAATTCGTGGGTAAAGCTATAAGTACTATAGTACCGTTTGGGGTTTGCGTTTCTTAGGTGTATAAACTGTAAGTACTGTCAAAATTATAGCATACCCATGGCTTGAATATGTGCTGATTTAAACTTAAAATAAACAATCTCCTTATTTTTCAAGGTTAGCATCTATTCGGGATTCGTGGGTAACAAAAGTTTAAACCGTCGTAGATTCTTTTTAAAGCGGTGAACGTATTTTTATGATTTACAATTTTAAGCGCTTGTCAAACTAAATTCAGTGTCCAAAGTCATTAAATGTTAATTTAAGTTATAGCAATTATATTTGCTGGACTCGTGGGTAACAGTTGATACGTGGGTAACGTCAAATTTGATTTTATGGAATTTTATGGGTAAAACGTATTTGCATAAAATAATCACTTGGACCTCAGAATTGTAGAACGAAACTTCGTTTCATGATATAGTCATTTATGGCATATTCACTTAACATTTTCAGAACGATCATTTTATTTTTGATACGCGGGTAACAAAATTATTAGCCAAATTGACTTAATGGCCTCTAGAGTCCACAAACTTTGGTGGAATTCAATCGTTTTACATATGATGAGAGATCATGCAAACGTCTTTCTAACGGTAATAATTTCATTTTGATTGAAGGACATTCAATGACATATATGGTGCTTTATCGTTGAATTCGTGGGTAACGCCAATTCATTTAAGCTATCATAACTTGTCCCCTGGTATGACTTGCTAGTAAAGGCATATATGCACAAAGAGAGCACATTGGACGTGACATGATATGCTCCATCAATAACGTGATTTCCTTTATTAATGACATTTTAAAGTGGAAAGTTAACATTTTGGCCCGCTTTCGCTGGAATTGACCATATACATAGAAGCTATGGCACGTTGTTACGGTAATCGATCAATAACTCTATTGAATTGGAGAAATAAAGTTTAATCTATGTGGTAAATTAAATATGAGCAAGGTTTTTAAGTCAAGTCAACACATACAGAAGGTCCCAGGTTCAAATCCTGGATAGTCAGTGAATTTTTTTCACTGGCTGTCATTTTTGTATGTGTTGACTTGACTTAAAAACCTTGCTCATATCTATTGAATTGATTTAAATGAGGCGCCTAAATAACGATGGGTCGTAAATAATTGTACTTCAACGGTATAGTGTGATTTTGTGTGCTGGCGAACACTCAGTCACACCCTTGGGTTTAATCAGGACAATAGGTACCTCTCACTCAAGTGGGCGCTTTCACATGACATTCTTTTGATCACTTATTGACAGTAGCCTGCCTGGTAAAGCGTTAATACGCTGTCAGGTTAGTTAGTTAGGTTAGAATAACTTGGCGGATTTTCAAATCGGCACAAAGTTACAATGCGTTATGTAATCTATTGCGCCTCCACGAATATGATACCTCCGTGCTTCTAACCACACATCTATTTGACCCCGCAAGAAAAACCTCATTTGAACCCATCTCGCTCAGTCAGCGTTGCCGATACCTTACCAGCAATGAAAGAAGCACAAAGGCGTGGCGCATCAACAGTCCGAGCCAAATGTCTTACGTTAGTTACGTTTAGCCAACGGAGAGACTCTTATAACCCATCCAATACTACTGTCTGTTCAATTAGCTTAGATTCTTGAATTTTTAAGATATTTGAAAAAATAAAAAAATTGTGGTCAAAGTCATCAAAGAAAAGTGTTAGCACAGCCTTAGACCTAACGTGATTTATACTTTTCAAATTCTAAAGTTTAATTGAAAACCCCATTTCTTCTCAATTTTGGTCTTTTCCCGCGATATTTTTTATAAAAAGCCGTAGAACGTCGGGTACCATAAACTTTTTTGAATCAATCCATTTAGAGCAATGGGGACGAATGTCACAATGCGCAGAGATAGTATTTATTCGACCATCCGCATCCGGAAGTATAATTTGTCCAGCAAAATATTTGCCAGTATGCCTAAGTTGTGTTGAAACCCTACTGTTGAAACATTACGTTATTATTTATGAATTAAGGTTTTCTAAAATAGGCCCAGCTTATATAAATACATTCCTTGTTTATTTATTTATTTATTTATTTATTTATTTTTTTATTTATTTATTATTTATTTATTTATTTATTTATTTATTTATTTATTTATTTATTTATTTATTTATTTATTTATTTATTTACTGTGTAACTATAAATAAGTCGCTCTTTTAGCATGTTTAGCAATAAGTAGGCCCAGACATGGATACGCACATAAGACGCGGATTGTGTAGCGCAACTTTAAGATACGCGGGTGCCGTAATACATCTGGCGCGCGCATCAAAACTCAAGACATATTCTTTGTCATTTTACACATTGCAACTGACGAGTGTGGATGGGTCAAACCATCCATACGAAACAAATTTGTATTGCGATGTGGTAATTTCACTAGTATAATAATAATATATTTCGCTCCTATATTTTATAGTTGAGCACTGTATCTAGTGATGGTTTCATTATAATTTCTTACTATTTATTTATTTATTTATTTATTTATTTATTTATTTATTGTGCGAATGGGTCTGAGAAGGTGTAGACCTATAATAGGCCTATTATAAAACTACACATTTATTTTCTATTTGTTATTTCGTTTTGTTTGTTGAATACAAACTGAAAAAACTGTGAAATAAAATAACTTTTGTACAAGAAAATATTATTTAAAACAATCAGGTTAATAAAGAAAACAATTCTTGTAAAGTCATTGTATCTGAAAACATCAAGCGAATGCTGATATTCTTGGGAAGGAATGGTGGTATAAAACAAAACTCAATTTACATTGTAAACCAGTTGAAATAAGAACGAAATTTATAATTCTAATGTCATTGTTTAGGAAAAAATAATGCACAGAATAATGTTATGCATAAAACGTAATCGCGCTATATAATTTCGTGTAACAAAAACCGGTGGACCATCATCACCTATAGAACCTATCCAATAACCGGAACGGTATAACAATTGAAATGGCAGGACAGATTGGTGGACAGATTGTTTTGCTAAATTGGATAGGGTCTATATGCCCTAACTTGACAATGGACCGTCCCACTCGATTTGTAAAAAGGTCGCGAACCTTTTCGGTGGACCCAAGTAACTGCCTAAAATGAGGCAAAATTGAAAAGAAATGACTTTGGCCACAAGTTTTTATTTTTTCAAATATCTTAAAAATTCAAGAATCTAAGCTAATTGAACAGACAGTAATAGATGTATGTTGCTCCATCAACTCGTAAAGAAAATATACTTTCAAACAATATCCAAAAAGCGGGATCTGAAGTTAGAAACGATCTTATGTTATAAACTGAACTAGCACAATTTGGCGCTTTAACCGCAGTGTTGGCAACATTGTACTCTATTGTCAATGATTTTTATACCTTTTGTTCTGGATCGATGAAGATACAAGTTGTGAATATAACTGACACTCTATGCTCTTGTAAGCCTATACATTGATACGCGAATGGTATTTTTATAAACCTATGAACAGAAAGACAAACAGAGATAGAAAACGGCCGAACCTGGATATTTCAGATGAACTTTACCTCACCTCACCTCACCAGGCTGTGTTCGACCATTGTTGGACGTAGCCCTCTTCATGATTCTTCCACTGTTCTCTGTCTCTTGCATTTCTTGTCCATGTAGGTCCCATGTAGGCAGTAATGTCATCACGCCACCTCCTCTTCTGTCTTCCTCTCATTGATCTTTTGCCTGTTCTTGGTTGCCATTCTGTTAGCCGTTTAGTCCATCTGTTATCTTCCCTTCGTACCAGGCTACCTGCCCATCTCCATTTCGCTTCTTCGAGTTTCACCATAATGTCTGGATCGATGAAGATACAAGTTGTGAATATAACTGACACTCTATGCTCTTGTAAGCCTATACATTGATACGCGAATGGTATTTTTATAAACCTATGAACAGAAAGACAAACAGAGATAGAAAACGGCCGAACCTGGATATTTCAGATGAACTTTACCTCACCTCACCTCACCAGGCTGTGTTCGACCATTGTTGGACGTAGCCCTCTTCATGATTCTTCCACTGTTCTCTGTCTCTTGCATTTCTTGTCCATGTAGGTCCCATGTAGGCAGTAATGTCATCACGCCACCTCCTCTTCTGTCTTCCTCTCATTGATCTTTTGCCTGTTCTTGGTTGCCATTCTGTTAGCCGTTTAGTCCATCTGTTATCTTCCCTTCGTACCAGGCGACCTGCCCATCTCCATTTCGCTTCTTCGAGTTTCACCATAATGTCTTTGACTTGAGTTTCACGTCTTATTTCAGTGTTCTTAATTTTATCCCTTACGGTAATGTGTAGCATCTTCCTTTCCATTGCTCTTTGGGCTGTTTGTAGTTTCTGTTCCAGGTACTTGGTTGTTGTCCATGTTTCTGCCCCATATGTCATTGTTGGCAATACACACTGGTTGAACATTCTACTTATCAGATGCATTGGTAACCTTTTATCACATAGAATGTTATGTTAAAACAAGATGAACTTTATACAATAAATAATAACCCATAACAACCTCTGCATTAAAGTTTAAACTTCAAGATAGGCTGAAAAAAAATGCACTTCAATATCCATTAGGTATTAAAAATGTAACATTTTTGTTGTATATTCTTTCTCAAAACTATCACTATGATCAACGGCTTCATCAAGATTTGCACCTCTAAAATCATTTGGCAAAAGTGACTATCTCAGGAATGTTTTTGAGTGAAAAACGTACCTATCTTGTAAAATATATCTTCTTATTGCCCATTAATCCAAAAAATTGTATTATCATTACGTCGATTTTTAAGTAAATGTTCGGGACTTTTGGTTGTTTTGGCTAAATTCAACCTCTGCTAAACTTGATACATTTACTAACCGGTGTATTTCATGGACTACTATACACGCACGGAAGCAGTATGTACATGTACGTCCAAGCCTGGGTCACAGAGGTCGAATGTTTTATATAAATAGACTTACTATCTGACCAATGGAAATAAATTAGATCGAATATTCTACGTCGAATAAAAAGTATGCAGCGGGCTTCATTACTAAAGTTGGTCCACAATTAATGTAGATAATCAAATGATAACGCCATAACATTGACACTTTTTGGGTGGGCATATTTTCCCTGTTTTTAATTGTGAAGACTTACTCATTCTTTCATTTCTCTTGACAATTTTTCATTTGCCCACCCTATTCCTTTTAAAGGAATTTTTATTGTCGTATCAAATACGTGTAAGTGATGTGTCCAATGTCCAAATATCCCCGTCACCATCGCGTGTAGCTTATCAGATTATCCGTCACCGAAAAGTTACAGACGTGAAATAAACGCCACGGAGATTGATTAATGAGCATAAATTATTGGCATTTATCTTTGTGCAGAAGAGGGCATGTATGGTTACTCCAGTCACCTCTTGATCCCAAGATCTGTCATGTGGGTTAGTTTAGATATCATGCCATATAATGCATTGCTGCAAAGTAGCCTTTAGACTCATACTGATCCCTGGATTTGAATCACGAGATATTTGTAAAGAAGTAAATACAGACGGGTATAAGATTTATTATTACATGTCGAGTTTTGACAAATAAATACGATATGTACTCTAGCACCACGGTCCCGCGACGGTGGACCCCTTGTATTTTTAACGTGCCCCGTTCGTGCAGTATGATCGCCCAAAATTCAGTGCAGGCTAAAGGGCCGCTACTTTTAGACCCATTTTATGAGCAAATTTTACTTAATTATCATGGTCAAATTGGTCCAAAAAGGGCTTCAAACTGGCAAAGTTGTACATTACCTCAACATGCTCAAGAGGTCCCATAATTAGCATTAATGATGTTCAAGAAGGATAGACTTAAAGCCATATTATAACATTTGCTGAGGAAGACGCCCTCACTGAATTTTTAAAATTCCTTTTTTACACGATTAAATTGTACTTTATTAAACCAACATACCCTGCAAAAATCAAGACTCTAGGTGCTGTAGTTTTGTCAAAATCTGAGATTGTGCGCCGGAACCGGCGCTTTATTATTACGATGGAATTATTAGTCGAACGCATACACGATGTTCATAACACACAGTACACGGCGTGCGGGACGGTGATATATACAACAAAGGGTCGTACCACAACATGGCCGAAGGAGTGGTACGTATTGGCGACATGTGCGCTGGTATTAAATTCTAATTTTCTTTGCTTTGCCGTAGTTGTTCAGCTCAAAAATAAAAGAGGATATATATCTGACAGTAAAAGCTAACATTTTATGGCAAAGAAATGCTAATCTATTTTGTTTGAAAATGTTATAATATGGCTTTAAATGAGAGTACTGGTATTGTAATATGGCAGTTTGCCCGCACTCTGTGCGCAATTTGTTCGAGATGATTCATGGAAACAGATCAGTAGGTGACCTTTGCCAAGAAAGGACTAGGCGCATTAATGTTATATGGTATGAGTTTCCATTACTGGGTTGACCGACCTCCCCCCTGTGGACCTCCATCCCCAATATGTGAAAACGATGTCTACGCCTTCTTCTTCTTGCGTATGTCAGGAAGAAACAAGATATAAAAGCCAAAACATTAAATTTCATTAAATTTCAAGCCCAGTACGCATCAACCAGTCCCTGGTGGCTTCGTCGACTTCAATCAGGCCGGAGATACCATTCGGTGGTCTATGGAGATGACAGGATGAGATGATGTGGTCGGCTGTTTGTTCCTCACTACCGCACTCGCATGCTGGGCTTTCCTTTAATCCCCATTGGAACAGGTTGGCATTGAAGCGTCCAACTCCACTTCTCAGGAGGTTTAATTTTGTCCAAGCAGACCTGGGTAGATTGAAGCCTGGGATGGTGTCTGTTGGGTCTGTGACAAAACGCTGGAGTGGTGAGGAAGAGTCCTGGAAGACTGAAGCCATTGGTTCTTTCCATGCCTTAGCTGTCTAGTCCTTGGCTGTCTGGTTAGGCTGTGTTGTCTTCATCAAGTCTATTGCTTGTTGAGCAAACGGCTTCCTGGATACCAATCTCCTGCTTTCGGGCCTGCTTTCCCCCTCACTCCTCACTGTTCCTAGCTCTTGACAGGGCGTCATGAATGAGGTGTCCTGGTTCTTCAGACCGGAGTGCTATAGCTACGGAGACTGCTTTCCTTCTGATGTCCGGCGGAGGGATTCCTGCTAAAACCGGAAGCTGTTCAGTTGGAGTTGGTCGCAGACATCCTGACACAGTGTCTACGCCATTGCCTCATTTCAAATGTTTAGTTTTAGTTTTGGTTTTGGTTTTGGTCACGTGGTTTCCTATTGTCCTGCCTAACCACTTGAATCATAAGATAACGAACTCATTCTTTCTACCTTTTGTTAAAAATTGAACATTTGTGTCAGTCAGTTTTGGTTTTGGTTTCAGTTTCTTATAAGTGGTGTGAAGAAAAAAAATATTTGGTTTGAAGTTACCTACTCTAAGTATACAAAAGAAAATAATGTTTAAATTTCGCAGTGCAATATTCACGAGGAGAGAAGTCGAGCATGGTAATCTACATTGAAAGACGTGGTTTACAAAATCGAATAAGCCTAGGCTATTTCACCTGTGAAAAAATATACACGATCGAAATATTTGCATTCGACATTACAGAAGGGGCCACTATTGTAATTGTATAGGTGCTATAAACAAAATCGATTCATGTCCTTAATCCCATGTACCAGAATCGACGGAAGGCCATTATATGACCTCTAATAACCTAATAACTTTTACTGAAGCAATGTTTACTGCAAAAAGTAGACGATAGAGGGGAGAAGAGATTGTGTGTGGTGTGTGGGGGTGTGTGTGTGGGGGGGCAAGGGGGTATGGGCCTGGAGAAAGAGAAACAGATGGGACAGAGCATTGGAAGTGAAAGAGAAGGGGGAGGAGAGCTCGAGATAAAGATATCGAATGTAGGGGAGGAGGAGAGGGAGAAGGGGTCACTTAGGGAAGAGGTGGTTATCTAGGGAGGGAGCCCCTCTTAAAGAGGTATGGGTTGTGCTTCCGGGGATAATAAACTAATTCATAATCAAATCATCTCCATGCATCGTTTATGTTTCATACAAACAAATAAAGCCCCCACCCACCCCATCCTTCAATATACGCACATGTATATGATTTCTAGGCCTAGAACTCGTGAGTGTAATATGCCACCTTCGACAGAGAGCACCAACTGTCGTCCGCGGGATAGATTTCCGATATCAATCATGATAATAATTATGTTAGCACAATAGGCTATTGTATACTTCTGGTTATATACCCTATACTGTGTCCTCCCAGCATAATAGTGTTATGATTGCAGACCAGATCTGCTCTACTTTTTAATCCCTTGATTTTTGGTTTCTAAACAAAAGAGAAACCAAAACTAAAGATTTGAAATGAGGGAATGATTTGTGCCAAAAAAGGGTCAATGTTATACCCTTGAACGATTATAATCAATTAATTACTATTAACATATAACGCACACTTCAATTCATCATCGTCTACGTGTTAAATGGAAATTAGCACCTGTACAATTGAAACAAATTCATTTCATTCGGTTGCGAAGGCGACTACAAAGTTTCTTCATGTACTACGATTTGAAGCCAAAGCGGTAATGGCATCTGACAGTAAAACGTTGTCATAGTCACCGACCAGTTTTTGTACATAAGACAAGTATGGTTCTTTGCCTTCCAGGACTTCCTTTACCATGCAATTGGGTGTAGAGAGCGTATCTTCGCAGAATCGCAGGAATTGTTGTAGTGACTTGGCAAATTTGATAAGAGGCCCAGTGTAGGTGATTGTATAGATCTTTTCATTTACTTACATGGTCAGTGCGCATTATTCTGTAACATGATGTATAACAAAAGCGTTGATCTTATTTTCCATGTCAGTAGATATCACCCAGGACTCACAACCATAGAGCAATACTGTAACACTTGCAAGTGGTGTGAAAAGGCTTGACCTTTGTTGCAATATAGATTATTGGACTTCTCCACAGATATGCTCCAATTTCCAAAATGCATACCATGTATTAAAGCACATTCCTTCGGTAGAGGTCATTGGCGATAGCTAGAGCCCATCATGGTACCAAGATATTTAAATCGGTGACATACTTGATGGGCTCTGGTCCAGGAATTGTGCTGCAGCCGCGGTTTTGATCAGCTGTGCCTGTGCCCGTGGTATGGAAGGTTCAAGCAAGGACATATCGAGCGAAGTGTGTGTCAATATCACTGTCAGTCCCCTCGGTAGCCATCTTCATCAGGTTGTCGATGAGAAGAATTGAGAACAATGAACAGGAATAGATCTAAAACATCCCCATGCAAAACTCCAGTAGTCACAAGGAAGGGGTCCGAGATGTTGCCATCTACCATTGCGGCGATTTGTGAATTGGTATACGTATTGCCTTTACGATGCTCTCTGGGATACCGCAGTGCCGGAAACCAGAAAACATCATCTTCCTGTTGACTGAATCAAAGTCTTTCTTGAAGTCAACAAATGTTATGGTGAGTGGAAGTTGGTAACTCTGAAAAACCTCCATGATTCTACGGAGGATATGAGTTTGGTGTGCACAGCTTATGCCCGATCTAGATCCGGCCTGGATACTTATAGTAATATTGGATCAACATGGTCCCTAATGCTGTTCAGTAGGATTTTATGTACACCTTAGCTACACTCTCCTTTGTTTGATAGGGGAGCAAAAAACATTGGTATAGGAACAGGAGTAATAATAATAAATAAATTTTGGATTTATAAAGCGCCTTTCTCCAGATCTTCGAGGACTCAAAGCGCTGTAATTTCGCTGCAATGGTGAATCATCACAATCAGGTCGCATCAACTAGGCCAGTTGCTGCCGAACGGCGCACACCTATCCGCATTTAGATTGTAACATCCACCAATTATCTGTGCAGCTCCCCAAATTCCATTGGGTGAAGGAAGTTTTTGATAACCAAACAACTAATCACCGATTTGTGCGATTTTTGCGAGTATTGCATTACATAAACAATAAATATCATTTTATACATACATCATTTTAGCATGCAATACAATAAATCAACATACAGCATTGTGCCAACATACAGCATTAAAATAACTTGGCATAATCATATGAATTAAATGAAATCGGGAAGTGTATGATGGTAAGATATTTTAAATTTTACACCACGCTTTCAAATGTATATTGACTTGTTCGATTCCTCGCGAATAGTGCACTGCGAAATTTAAACACTTCTTTTGCATAATTTGATTTAGGTAACTTCAATCCAACATTTTATGTAACAAACTGAAATGAAAATCGAATCTGTTTTCTACAAGTTTTAACTTTAACGTCAGTCAAGAACTTAGGCAGGATAATAGGAAACCACGTGACCAAAACCAAACCAATCCTGAAACTCATAACTTTAAACGACCGCAAATTTTTCGGTGCTTGGATTTAAAAATGGATTGAATAATGATATCTATAAAGACACTATATAATTCCTCATGAATAGACAGGATATGTTTATCCAATCCAAGATAATTTTTTTAAAGCGGACGCAAATGCAGGTTATTAAAGTTTATAATGACCGTGTTACAATGACCGCGTTTTGCGACGTGTTGTGTCTTCGAACAATGAAAACGAAGACCTCGAAAACGAAGAACACGAAATCGAAGAGCTCGAAAACGATAACTCCGTAAACGAAGACCCTGAAAACGAAGCAAATATCCCCTGTAAAAGAGAGCTGATTTCCCGGTTGAATTCTTAAAACTCCCATGTAAAAATTACATTTTTTGGTCAAAACTGAAAAACAAAATCACCAACAAATTGATTTTTACCAATATATTAAATGTATTGAATCAAGCGATGGCTATGTATACAGGGTGTTTCAATAAAAATAGGCCCTGTGGATTGGGGGACTTAACTTAAAATGTCGGCAGTAAAATTAAAAATTTGTTATAGATTAAAGAACCATGACGTTTCTTCTTTAATACAGGGTGTCCCATTCGTTTTTATGGTCAAGTTGTTTTAAATAAAACAATGTGATTCGTGCTTGATAATTATTTTTCTAACATATAAGGCATAATGTTATGATTGCCGGAGTCCCCCTTTAAAGAAGAAACGTCTTGGTCATTGAATCTACAAAAAAGTTTTGATTTTACTGCCGACATTTTAAGTTAGTACCCTAATCCACAGGGCCTATTTTTTATTACGACACCCTGTATTGCGCCGGTGTATTACACTTGTGCTTGTGCATATGAGATGCGAGTAAGGTTCTGAGCAAGGGTGTCTTTATGTGTGAGGGTGGGGTGTTGGGGTGTGTACGCACACGTATGAATGAGCTTGAGTGCATGGATTTATTCTTGCACATGTCTGATCAATTATAAAGGCACTTAACATCATCATATCTATTCATAAAGCAAATTTGGAGGTGTCCTCGTTTTCAGGGTCCCGTTTTACCGATTACCCGGAGCACGTGTGGCCGAGTGGATACGGCGCCCGACTCATAATGCATAGGTTGTGAGTTCGAGCCCCGCTCGTGCCAACGTGTTGTGTCCTTGGGCAAGGCACTTTATCCTCATTGCCTACTGGGGGATGTGGTTGGGTTGGATTGGATGTTTGTATAGTTGTTTGTTTCAATGTTGCAATATTAGCGCTGATTAAGCTGCTGCCTGCAAATTGCATTGTGTCTGTTGGGGGGTGTTTAATGTACAATTCTAGCAATTTGACCTGCGGGTCACCATTAGAGTTTGAAATAAAAACCTTCCTTTTTTTTTATCGATAAAAACCTCCACAACGAAGACTCCTGATAAAATATTTTACGTGGGAGGGTGGGGTGTGTACGCACACAGCAATTTGACCTGCGGGTCACCATTAGAGTTTGAAATAAAAACCTTCCTTTTTTTTTAATCGATAAAAACCTCCACAACGAAGACTCCTGATAAAATATTTTACGTGGGAGGGTGGGGTGTGTACGCAAACATATGAATAAGCGTCTGTGCGTGGATTTATTCTTGCACATAAGAGGGCACGGTGGCACAGCGGCACAGGCTCTACCTCGCAATCGGAGGGTTGCGAGTTCGACCCCCGGCAGTGCCATCGTGTTGTGCACTTGGGCAAGGCGCTTTACCGCTATTGCCTCTCTCTACCCAGGGGTGAAATGGGGAGCTGTTAGGAATAATGTCCATTGAGCGCCGCCCAAAGGTATGAGCATGCCTTGGGCATTGTATGGCAGCTGACATATTCAAATGACAGCGGAATAAATGTAAAGCGCTTTGATACACGTGAAAGGCGCTATATAAATGTCAACATTCATGTCTGATCAATTATAAAGGCACTTAACATCGTCATATCCATGGAGCTGTCAAATCCGTGGAGACACAATAGATTACGTAAAGCATTGTTCATTTGTGCCGATTTGAATTATCGACAAGCTATTCATCGCGAGGTACCCTTTGTTCAGGACAAAAGAGTTCCGCCATTAAATCGATAACTAACCTGACAGCGTATTAACGCTTTACCAGGCAGGCTACTGTCAATACCTGATCAAAAGAATGTCATGTGACAGCGCCCACTTGAATGAGAGGTACCTTTTGTTCTCATACAGCCAACGGGTGTAATTGGAGTCTTCGCCAGCACACAAAAGCACACTTTACCGTCGATGTACAATTATTTACCACCCACCTTAATTTATGCGCCTCATTTAAATAAATTCATTAGAGTTGCTGATCGGTTACCCGTAACAACGTGCCATGGCTGCCAGGTATATAGGTCTATCGGTGTATCACTTTCTATAATTAACTACTTCGCAGTATTATGTTGTTATCATGGTTATAGGCCTATTCAATAAAGTCAAATGGGTTTCTTAATATCACGAATATCCATTTTAAAAGCCAGGGGCAAGTGAGGGAGAGAAGGAGGGGTCAAGAGGTGAAAAGATGAGAAGCGGGTGGGTGATCGAGATTGGAGGAGGGGAGGAAGACAAAAAGAAAAAAAGAGTCAGAAGGTGAGTTCGTTTTTTTGGGGTAGCGTTGAGCCCCAGTCTTTAATGATTTCCAATTCTCTTGAGGCCTGTAGCGGTAGTGACGCTGCGCGACGTTTATTTTATTATTTAATGTTAGGGAAAGACGCCATGTTGATTTCAGTTGAGGCCCAGAGTGAGATCGAGGTACACATCATCGGATTTGAAGCGACTTACTTGGGCAGTACTTGGTACTGAGCTGCAGGCAACCAAACACTAACTAATAAAAATTTTATACATGAGATTTCAACTAAATATCTTGAGCATGAGGCAGTCATGTCTACAGTAGAATTCAACTCGACCTTTGCAGGACTTAAACCCCATTAAAAGCTATTAAACCAAGATAACACTCATTGAAAACAGCTCAACTGATTAAATCATATCTTCTCTGGTTAAATACACACAACATATGTGTCTGCTTTACACGTACAATGGAGCAATGAGCTGGGATTATACTTTCATTTGGGTGAACGATTATAAAGCGAGCGCTAGAGAACAATTCTGTGTGGTCTTTGTTTACGAAATAAGACAATACGTGCTTATTGTTAACCAGCGTTCTTGAAAATGAGAAACATGGTGGTTTGCAGACTTAACACGGTTTGGAAATAATTTCTTCATATTTTTTGGTGTTATCTGTCGTTTACATATCCTTCCTAAAACACCAAAGTACGCATATTTCCAAACATCTAAATTAGCTAAAAATTTAGGACATGTTACAAAACTATATTGTCTAGAATTTTAGAAGAGTACTTTTAATATTGGCCGGTTATTTTTCACACAGCGACGTTAACTAGGCAATGTACTATTACCTATAACATTAACTAAAACACCAAAGTACGCATATTTCCAAACATCTAAATTAGCAAAAATTTAGGACATGTTACAAAACTATATTTTCTAGAAGCTTAGAAGAGTACTTTTAATATTGGCCGGTTATTTTTCACACAGCGACGTTAACTAGGCATATCCCCATACTTTTAACGTAGGCTATTTGTAGAGGTCACGCGTCAATGGGAAAGAGCACTGTGTATTGTGTATATGAAAACGGACAGTAACTGCAGTATGGATCTAAAATATTGCAATTCATTTTAAAATTACATTTCACTGCTGACTGCATAAAACTAAAATGTTTCCAGTGCAATTCAGACATTTATCTGTTATCTATTTAAAAATAAAATAAAATATAATGTGGAATATTTTAAAATGAGATTTTGATACTTGTAAAATAAAAGTAAAGTGCGGTAGTATTAATTTAAATAATTTTTGCCCATTATTTCTTGTTTCATCTAGATTTTCACTTGTTGTTTGATAAGGTGGTTGTCATCCTTAGGCCACAAAATTTCCCTGCCCTCTTCAATTTCGGAGGGACTTATTCATTTTATTTCTTCGATTCCCTTTTTGTCGGCCACGCTACCCACGGCCAGGGATTTTGTCGAACTACGTCACAAGTCCGACTTTTAATAAATTTTCCCCAAGCCCCTGGTCCGTGACATAATTTTTGGTGGCAACGGTGGGATTGATTTAATCATGCTTTCACCTTTTCTACAGTAAAATAAAATTGCTTCACTGTTTTCAAAAATATTCTGTCAATATTTAGTCAATTTGGACAATAACGTAGTCGCCAATAATATAACATAATGTAATAAGAGTGTTGATAAAATATTTGGCAAAACATGTTTGCAAAAACATTTTACAATTGAATACATGAATCCAAAACCCACCCAAGTCCATGGGAAGTGATTTTGAGAAAAAACCTGTGTATCATTTTAATTCCTTCAGTTAGATTTACCTGGTAAATATGGTAAGTTGTACGTGCAAATGGGTGAGTTAAACTGTATTAGATATGACGATTAGCTTTTCAGGGACTTCGTGGGGTTCATTTTAAATTCTGGACTTGGGTGGTTTTTTGAATCATATACAAAGACAATAATGTTGGAATGAGATTACCACTAGTAAGATAATACAAAATAAAGCACACAGTTATGTATAATGTTGATAAGCATTCTGCCATGTAATATAAACCACACACTTTCCTTGATTAAACCCATTTTTTTCTTCCAAAAGTCACTCTCCAGCAATGAATGTGTTACAAGTGGACTTTTATACATACTGGATTTCAATCAATGTGTTACAAGACTCAAATCATGGACTTGGGTTGATTCTTTCATACATGCTATTTTTCACATGCTCAATAGACACAGAGGATGAATTTGAGTTGTTCTTTCATACATATGACAGGCCTGTGTATAGCAACACTTTCCCATGCTTAACTCAATTTGGCCACAGTATGGACTTGGGTGGCTTTTGTATTCATATATTCAATTGTTCTATAGTGTTTTTATACGAAATGTTCTAAAAACATTTTCATGATTTTTTTTTACATACATATATAACTCGACATTTATAGTTATTGACCTGCTTTAAAACCAAACCCAAAATGTAACCCGTTTAAAACGTTTGTGCTGGGCAGTTAATTCGCAGCAAATTAAGCTGAAGTTGAAAATGAAGCAGCAACCAAAAGTAAACAGGAGGAACTTGACACAATCAATGTGAAACCATTACACCTTTCTTATATTCCATAATGTCATAACACAGCAAGCATGACCTTTCTGTTGATGGAATCAGAGGCCCTTTCTTGGTAACCATCCAAGATCCTTCTGAGGATGTGGAGCTGCTGGGCACAGTTTCGCCAATGGATAGCTATATTAATAGAGGGTCTCTTACAGTGATACCAAAATAAGTACCAACATTCACACGACTCTAATTAACATGATAATCTAAAAAAACACAAGACATTTGATAATCTAAAAACACGAGACATTTGACATGTGGGAACAGGTAACAAAAACGCTAATGAAAAAAGGAACCTAGAAATTGTGTTATGTTTTCCATGGATAATTGTCACTTATTTGAATACTGTTATTTGTTTACGTGTATAGGGAAAGGAACACTCGATATGGATATAAAAATAAATGCACTGATAGACGCAGCCAGAGATGGGAGAGCTAATGAAGTGAAGAAACTGATAGAGAAAGGTGTACCGGCCAACAGTACTAGGGTATATATTTAATCACAATGCAAGGTGTATCAAAATGATTGATACTAATCAATTTCTGGTATGGACAAGATGACTGCCACATCAACATGTAGTATAACACCTGATATGTTATAAAAGGCAGACAGAAATGAATATAACTAAAGAAAGAACAGCTATATAGCCTCCCAGCAAACACAAAACGTTTTCGACATCATTCGCAAAAGGTTATAAAAGGTTGTCAGAAAACGTTTAAATGTCGGGTTATATAAAGGGTATATTAAGAGTATAAAACGTTTTCATAACCTTAAAAAACATTTTTGATAATCTACTGCTCAGCAAACAAAAATGTTTTACAGAAAATGTTTAAATGTCGGGTTATATAAAGGGTATGAAAACGTTTTAATAACATTCCAAAAATGTTCTTGAAAACTTGATACATTCTAAACAGAATGTTATTTTGGGGTTGAAAAAATATTTTGCGAAAAATGTTTGCCCAAAATATTTTCAATAACGTTTTAAAAACGTTTTAATGACCTTTATATAACCCGACATTTAAATGTTATTAAAAGGTTTTGAAAAAAACATTTTAAGAACATTTCTGTGTTTGCTGGGTTCAAATATTTTAACATAATGTTATTTAAGTATTGATACAATATTTGGCAAAAATGTTTGCAAAAATAGTTTACAATAACATTTTTGGGGAACATTTAAAAATATTGTTGTAGTGTTTTCATACAAAACGTTTTAAAATGTTATCATGACCTTTATATAACCCGACATTTTAATGTTATTAAAACGTTTTTACCTAAACCAAAAGCCAAAATACAACTTATTTAAAACGTTTTAAAAACGTTTTTGTGTTTGCTGGGCTGTCTCAAAAAATTGTGCAAGTGGAAAGCGCCATCTTTGGCAATTAGAAAATACTGTTGTGACATGATGCTTACATCAACGTCAAGGGCTTAACCCTAGCTAATAAATACGTTTGTTTCATTCATTTTAGTGTCGGCAATCCATAGATCTGCTTCACTAAACATAAATGTGTGAAACCCCTTAGAAATGATTATGTAACAATTGCTCAGTAAAATGTATACGACATGCAATATTTCATTGACAAGATTTAAATTTTACAACAGAGTGTGAAATATTTGTTTGTCTTTTAACATGTCTTGAGTAACAAATAGAACAGTATTTTCCATGATAAAGTCATTGACATGACATGTACATTTTATTTAATTTTACAGCAGAATGTGAAATATTTTCTTATCTTTTAATCTGTTTTAAGTAGGAAAAGAGAATTATTGTAATCTATCATGATAAAACAGTAAAAACAATTTTATATTGTTGTGTAATCGATGCATTATTTTGATTTCACGAAGGAACGCTTGATAAACTTGATGCTATTATTATTTATATGTACAGCCCTCTTCCCTAGTAAAAGTGGCACAATTGTGATTTTACCCTTTCGTTGTTAACTAATAATACATATCTCGAGATTAAAAGAAGCAACTTGGACAGAACAAACGGCATTTGAAAGCTAAGATTGCGCCCTTGACGTTGATGTAAGCATCGTGTCACAACAATATTTTCTAATTGCCAAAGAAGGCACTTTATACTTGCACATTTTTTTGAGACAGGCTGTAAAGAGGAAAAGAACTGACGAGACATATAATATACTTACATTGAAGAGGAAAACCTCCGTCACTCTTGTCTTACCTAAAGTTATTCTCTCCTCCACGCCTCTAGGCTTATATTCCATTTTTCTCTTTGTTGTGTTGCTTACGGAATAAAAGATAGGATTTTGTCTTTTGTCTATCCAATATTGATATACAATTGGATGGTTGAGGGGTGGGTGGGTGAATCTTGACCCGAGACATAACAAATTTGTATTGGGTAATGTGTCAAGGTCACCCGAGGTCATCCAGGGGGTCATCTGAGATCAAATTAGTAAAAACTGTCGTATGGGCATAAAACTTTATTGCGTACAGCCACCATTTAGAGCAAAATTTTGGGAAGGTTATTTTGGGGTTACCAGGGGTCATCTAAGGTCAAATTAGTAAACCTGTCATATGGGCATGATACTTAGTGGGTGCAGTCATCATAAGCCAGGTAATCATGGTCCAAGAGATAGCAAGAATTTCTTTGACAAAAATGACCAGGTGTCTTGTTATGATAGTTGGATATAACATCCCATGGGACATTTGAAAAGTGATGTCTTGAGTGTCGTGAGCGGTGGAGCGTGACATCAGAGGTCAATGACCTCAAATTTGATCCGTTTTCCTGTATAATTCGTATTATGCATGCCATTTATTAACAACAGCCTCGATTTTCACATTTTTGGTGTCTAATGAAAGATATTAAAATTATCTATCAAACAAAACCAATATCAATGAGATTTAACAATGTTTCGACCCTAATTTTAAGCCAAAAACGTCAAAATTTAGCATTTTTACCCATATTTTGCAAATTGACCTGACATAAAACTTATAATTTCCTGAAAAGCGTGAATGTATTACTTAATCATTCTTGCTCAAAAACTGACCCATTATGGTCACAAAAAGATGACATAACACAATGTGTGTGGATAAAGTCGTTTTTGGGCAAGGACGTTTAAAGTGCAATGACCTCTTAAATTTACAATGTAAGAGGTTTTCTGCACATATAGACTGTGGGCTATTCCCCCCAGGGGGATTTATGGAGGCAGGTATTTTTGGGACCCTAATGCACTGAGGTTTTGAAATCCGCTTGCCTGCACATTGGCCAGCGGTGGGTGAGGCGGTGAGGGCGCTTTTTTTCAAAATGGTGGCCACAATCACAAAAAACAACATAACTAGGCCAGTGAAGCTCCTAGCAGCATAAATATGATGTATACACTCATGTTTTTAGGGTCAAGGAATCCAATAGTATCACTTACATTAACAGGGGACCTAAATTTCCAAGATGGCTGCCAAAATTTCAAAATGGCCGACATTGAAAATGAAAATTATCTATATCTCAGTCCTTGAAGCTCCTGCAAGCATAATTTTGATGTCTATACCCATGTTTGCAGGATCAAGGAGTCCAATAAAATCACTAAGAACAGCCCAGGGCACAAATTCCAAGATGGCTGCCACTGAATTTTAAAATGGCTGCCATTTAAATCAATTTTGTCTATATCGCAGTCGTTGAAGCTCTAAGGAGCATGTCTCTGATGCATTATGCCGTATTGTCGGAATCAAGGATTACAGCCAATACATTTAGGTTTTGAAATCCGCTTGCCTTCACATTGGCCAGCAGTGGGTGAGGCGGTGAGAGCGCTTTTTCAAAATGGCATCAATAATGATACCATAAATAATCAACGACATGTCTATTACCTAAACACAAGAAGTATCAAAGCCTTAGTACTTTACTTAGTAGGATAAGTGGGTAAGTGCAATAGCTGTCCTGTGAACATTTGGCAATATATTATATATTGTAATCATATACACATGGCAGCTACACATGGCAGTTATTGCACTTACCCACTTGGGCACTCAACAGTCGATGTCCCAACTCCAAGATCAACAACTAATCTAATCATTATTCAGTATCTATATTTGTAAAAGGATTAATTCTAGGAAAAAATGAAACGATAGCTAAGAGTACTACTTGATGACGTTGCTGATAGTTGCTGGTAGGTGCTGGGTTTACTGTACTGGTGATACTGGTGTTGATACAGTAGCTCCCAATTGCTGGTTGGTACTGGGGTTGCTGCTGTATTGGTGATGATAAATTAGCTACCAACTGATTGTTGCTGGGTTTAGCTATCTACTGTTGATATTGGCGTTGATGAAGTAACTTCTTATTGCTGATTGGTGTTGATGAAACAGCTTTCAATTGAAGTAAATGTTCATTGGCGCTAAGGTAGCCATCTACTGCTAATATTGGTGTTGACGAAGTAGCTACCAATTGCTGCTTGTTGCTATGTTAGCCATCTACTGCTGACATTGGTGTTGATGAAGTAGCTCCTTTTGCTGATTGTGTTGATGAAGTAGCTTTCAATTGTTCACTGGCAATAAGGTAGCTACCTACTGCTGATATTGGTGTTGATGAATAAGCTTTCAATTGTTCATTGGCTCTAATGTAGCCATCTATATCTACTGCTGATATTGGTCTTTAAGTAGTTGCTTCATATTGCTGATTGCTGCTGGGTTAGTTATCTACTGCTGATATTGGTGTTGATGAAGTAGCTTCCAATTGCTGATTGTTGTTGATGAAGTAGCTTTCAGCCTTATTGTTCATTGGCTCTAAGCTAGCTATCTACTGCTGATATTGGTGTTGATATAGTAGGTCCCGATTGCCGATTGTTGCTAATGTAGCTATCCACTACTGGTGTTGATGAAGTAGCTTCCAATTGCTGATTGTTTCTAAGCTAGCTTTCAACTGCTGATATCCGTGTTCGTGAAGCCCTATTGCTGATTGGTGCTTACTGGTGTCAATGGCGTTTATGAAGTAGCTCCGTATTGTTGACAGGTGTTGGGGTATCTACTGCTGATATTATAAAATTAGATTTTTTAAACTATTCAACTGGAATCACGGTTTTGAGAGGCAACAGTTTCACACCTTATCCTAGGTGCATCTTCAGGCTAGGCCGTCTGTTGGAAGCTACTTCATCAACACCAATATCAGTAGTGGATAGCTACATTAGCAACAATCAGCAATTGGGAGCTACTATATCAACACCAATATCAGCAGTAGATAGCTAGCTTAGAGCCAATGAACAATAAGGCTGAAAGCTACTTCATCAACAACAATCAGCAATTGGAAGCTACTTCATCAACAACAATATCAGCAGTAGATAGTTAACCCAGCAGCAATCAGCAATATGAAACTACTTCTTCAAGACCAATATCAGCAGTAGATGGCTACATTAGACCCAATGAACAATTGAAAGCTTATTCATCAACACCAATATCAGCGGTAGGTAGCTACCTTAGCGCCAGTGAACAATTGAAAGCTACTTCAGCAACACAATCAGCAAAAGGAAGCTACTTCATCAACACCAATATCAGCAGTAGATGGCTAACACAGCAACCAGCAGCAATTGGCAGCTACTTCGTCAACACCAATATTAGCAGTAGATGGCTACCTTAGCGCCAATGAACATTTACTTCAATTGAAAGCTGCTTCATCAACACCAATCAGCAATAGGAAGTTACTTCATCAACGCCAATATCAACAGTAGATAGCTAAACCCAGCAACAATCAGTTGGTAGCTACTTTATCATCACCAATACCAGCAGTAGATAGATACCCCAGTACCAACCAGCAATTGGGAGCGACTGTATCGACACCAGTACAGTAAACCCAGCACCAATCAGCAACTGGGAGCTACGTCATCAAGCTACTCTTAGCTATCGTCTCATTTTTTCCTAGAATTAATCCTTTTACAAATAGAGTTACTGAATATGATTAGATTAGTTGTTGATCTTGGAGTTGGGACATCGAATGTTGAGTGCCCAAGTGGGTAAGTGCAATAACTGCCATGTGTAGCTGACATGTGTATATGAGTACCATATATAATATATTGCCAAATGTTCACAGGACAGCTATTGCATTTACCCACTTATCCTACTAAGTAAAGTACTAAGGCTTTGATACTTCTGTTTAAGTAATAGACATGTCGTTGATTATTTATGGTGTCATTATTGATGCCATTTTGA